>NW_007728684.1:92911-138476 GCF_000696425.1 Galeopterus variegatus | reverse complement strand
GGGTGCCCCCCCCCCCCCCCCCACTTTTTGGCTATTGGAATTGGCTAGCACGGCTGTGAACATCCTTGTGCAAGCTTCTGTGTAGACATGTGTTTTTATTTCTCTTGGTTAAAAACCTACGAGTGGAATAGCTGGATCATATGCTAATCTGCGTTTAACCTTCAGAAACCATGAAAGCAGTACATACTTTAGGGATTCAGATGATTCTGAACTAACAAATACCTAATGTAATTCTCAGTTTCTATGGAACAACTAAGTGAGTGGATTATTTTACTAAATTTTGGGTTACAGCCAAAGCCTGCTTTGTTTCATATACATTTTCTCATCAACAAAGAACAATTCTTTAAAATAATATTTTTATGAGAACCTTGGCATATTTGGTCATGTTCAATTGACAGTTTTAAAAACATTATTATACCTACAATAGAAAATGCTCACTCTAAAAGGCATGGCTTAAATTATGCTCCTATTGATAACACTGAACTAAAAATTCAAGTGCCTACAATAGACCAGAATTCCTCACCTAAGACTTTTGTGTACATAAGAATTACTGGAACAACGTGTTAAAAAGTCAAATTCTACGCTTCCTTCCTAAGAGATTATGATTCAGGAGGTCAGGAGTGGGGCCTAGGTCTGTATTTATAATAACCTTCCCCCTACCCTTCCCAAACACACACAGTGATTCTGGTACAGGCTCCAGTCAGGCCAAAGTGGTCAACTTTTGCATTTTCTTACCATTGGTGGTGCTGACGATGTCAACCTGATTTCTCGCTTCTATAGAAACATTTGCCCATTTTTTAAGCCTTGAGTCTCACTGACCTTCTAATTCCTTCTCGAACCACCTCCCTTGCAATAGTGCTTTTCCTCCTTTGTATACCTAACGTGTTTCAAGTCTGCATACACTTATTCTATGCATTTATTACCTTATATTGTTGGTTGTATGTGGTTTAACGTACATATCTTATTTCCTCAGCTAGACAGAAAGTGACCTGAAGGCAGCGAAGGACATATTCTTTCTATGGCTCCCTGCACGTAGCTGCTGAGGACACTGTTCTATGAGACCTAAAAACCCCCGTGCTGCCTTGACATCTTTGAGGCTCAGAGGACCCCAGATGTCTAACCATGAATTCCCCTGCTCTAGCCAGATACACTCCCACCCAGTGGGAAAGGCTCCCTACCCCTGCTGGTTCCCCTATAAGCTGGACCCATCTAGTCCTCAACCCAACAGCCTTCAGTTCCCTGTCAGCCCACAAAATTATTCAAACAAGCCAACCACATCCCTTGCAGCAACCAGAGGCACCTTTCTTACAAAAGCCTATTCCACAGCCTCTGCTCCTGAGCGCACCCCCAAGTGGCCCCATGTGGCAGGTGGTGCCTTCCTTCCCTGGTGGAGAGTGTACATAACTAATAAACTACTGTCATGTCATCTGTCCAGTGCCACACCTGGTATGTTCAGCCATCTCGCATTATTTAGGGTAGAAGATCCCTCCCTCACCACCAGACTGAATAGGAGGCGATCAGAACAGACATCGTAGATGCTCAGCTATATGCTGATTAGCTAAATGACTGTGGGCTTGGGACACAGATTTTAGACAACATCTTTATTTTGATCCTGTGTTTGGCACTCAAAGCACTAAAGATGGGAGTACAAAGAGGATGGAAATTAGTTGTTGGACGGTATTTCTAACTCCCAGTAACTGGGACAACAAAGGAAAATAACACAACTGTGAGTCACATTTTATTTAAAACTGAGCAATCCAGTCCCACTGAGTTGTCATGCCACATACTGTCTCCTCTTCATTGCTCTTTTTTCCAAATGGTACACTACACGACAGCTGAACACGTGTGGAAGGCTGGTATTTATGCAATATGGCTTTTCTCTGAAAATTGTAAAAATTTTGCAGGGATAGATATTTTAAATGTTCATGGAGATGTTTATACTGTTTATTATCAATTAGAGAACATGCCTGATATACTCCTTTAGAGATATCTTCAGAAATCATGAACACTAAATAGAATGAATATTTCCTCAAATAACAAGCAAAGCATAAACCGCAATTACTTGTCTCAAAAGCAGCCGGCCTTGCTGAAATCCTTACCTTTTAAGGTAGCTTTCTTGAGGACTTTCATTGCATAGAGCTGCCCAGCATCGGACCCCTTTACCTTCCTCACCAGGAACACCTTATAAAGAGAAAACACAGTATCTCAGAGTGATAAGCCTTCAAACTCAATTTTCCTTATCTGGTTTTACAATAAGCTACACAAGGAAGTTTAGAGAATTCCAATAAAGTAAATACACTGTAGGAAAATTTAAAATTTTCTCCAATATCTAGACTGCCAGGAAAATCTTTATCTAACTTACTACAACTCTGTGGTGAACACCATGACGTGTTTGTAGGAAGAAACATCTTTTTTATCTGCTCTGATTTTATTTAAAATAATTTAAAATTTGTTTATTATTTTAATTTTTATTTGACACATAGTAATTGTACGTACTTATGGGGTACAGTGTGATATTTTGATTATATAGACAATGTGTAACGATACCCATCCTCTCAAACATATCATTTCTTTATGTTGGAAACATTCAACATCTTCTCCTCTAGTTATTCAAAATATACAATAAACTATTGTTAACTCTATCACCCTACACTGCTGTAGGTCACTAGAAATTATTCCTGCTATTCAGCTGTAGTCTTGTGTCTGTTGACCAACCTCTCCCTCTTCTCCCTTCCCCCAACCCTTCTTGGCATCGAGTATCTACTGTTCTACTTTCTTCTTCTGTGAGGTCGACTTTTTTAGCTCCCACTTATGAGTGAGAACATGCAGTATTTCTCTTTCTATGCCTAACTTATTTCACTTAACATGTCCCCCAGGCTCATGTTGCTGCAAATGACAGAATTTCATTTTTTTTTAAGGCTGAGTAGTATTCCATTGTGTATATATACCACATTTTCTTTATCCCTTCACCTGCCAAAGGATACCTAGGTCGCTCCACATCTTGGCTATTATGAATAGTGCTGCACTAAACACAGGGGTGCAGATATCCCTTTGACATACTAATTTCCTTTCATTTCCTTTGGATATGTATACCCAGTATTGGAACTGGTGAATCGTATGGCCGTTCTATTTTTAGTTTTTTGAGGAACCTTCATATGGTTTTCCATAATGGCTGCACTAATTTACGTTCCCAACAATAGTGTATAAGAGTTCCCTTTACTCTACATCCTTGCCAACATTTGATCTTTGATAATAGTCATTTTAACCAGGATGAGATAGTATCTCATTGTGATTTTGATTTGCATTTCTCTGATGCTTAGTGATGTTGAACATTCTTTCATATACTTCTGGCCATTTGGATATCTTCCTTTGAGAAATGTCTATACATATTAATTGCCCATTTTTTGACTGGATTATTATTATTATTATTATTATTATTATTATTATTATTATTATTTGCTGTTGAGATGTTTAAGTTCCTTGTGTATTCTGGATATTCATCCCTCGTTTGTTGAATAGTTTGCAAATATTTTCTTCATTTCTGCAGGTTGTCTCTGTTGATGGTTTTCTGTGCAGAAGCTTTTTTTTAGTTTGATATAATCCCATTTGTCTATTTTTGCTCTTGTTCCCTGTGCTTTTGATTGAGGTCATACCTATAAAATCTTTGCCCAGCACCAATTTCCTGAAGCATTGCCCCTATTTTCTTCTAGTAGTTTCATAGTTTCAGGTCTTACATTTAAGTCTTTAATCCATTTTGAGTTGATTTTTTTTTTTTTTTTTGTATATTGTGATAGATAAGAGTCTAGATTCATTCTTCTGCAGATAGATATCCAGTTTCCTCAGCACCATTCATTAAAGAGACTGTCCTTTGCCCAATGTATGTTTTTGGCACCTTTGTCAATAATCAGTGGGCTGTAAATTCATGAATTTATTTCTGGGTTCTCTATTCTGCTCCACTGGTCTATGTGTCTGTTTTTATGCCAGTACCATGCTGTTTTGGCTAGTATAGCTTCGTAGTATATTTTGAATCAGGTGAGGTGATGCTTCTAGCTTTGTTCTTTTGCTCAGGATTGCTTTGGCTATTCAGACTCTTTTGTGGTTCCACATGAATTTTAGGATTCTTTTTCTATTTCTGTGAAGAATTTCATTGGCATTTTGATAGGGATTGCACAGAATCTGTAGAGTGCTTTCAGTAGAATGGTCATTCTGACAATATTAATTCTTCCAATGCATGAACATGGAATGTCTTTACATTTTTTGGTGTCCTCTTCAATTTCTTTCATCAGTGTTTTATAGTTTTCATTGTAGAAATCTTTTACCTCCATCGTTAAAGTTGTTCCTAGGCATTTTACATAATTAATTGATTTATTTTTGTAAATAGGATTGCTTTCTTAAGTTCTTTTTCAGCTAGCTCATTGTTGGTGTATGAAAATGGTATTGATTTTTGAATGCTGATTTTGCAATTTTGTATCCTGCAATTTTATTAAATTAGTTGATCAGTTCTAAGAGCTTTTTGGTGGAGTCTTTAGGTTTTTCTACATATGATTATGTCACCAAAGGAGGGACAATTTGACTTCCTCCTTTCCAATTTAGATGCCCTTTATTTCTTTCTTTTGCCTAATTGCTCTGGCTAGGATTTTCAGTACAATGTTGAATAAGAGTAGTAGAAATGGGCATCCTTATTTTCTTCTAGATCTTAAGTGAAAAGCTTTCAATTTTCCCCATTTAGTATGATGTTAGCTGTGGGTTTGCCGTATGTGACCTTTATTATTCCTTCTATACTTACTTTGTTGAAAGTTTTTATCATGAAGCACTGTTGAATTTTATCAGATGCTTTTTCTACATCTATTAATATGATCATATGGTTTTTGTACTTCATTCTATTAATGTGGTGTATCACATATATTGATTTGTGTATGTTGAGCACATCCTTGGGATAAATCTCACTTCATCACAGTGCATAATCTTTTGGATGTGCTGTTGGATTTTTTTGTACTTCATTCTATTAATGTGGTGTATCACATATATTGATTTGTGTATGTTGAGCCATCCACACATCCTTGGGATAAATCTCACTTCATCACAGTGCATAATCTTTTGGATGTGCTGTTGGATTTGGTTTGCTAATATTTTGTTGAGGATTTTTGTACCTATGTCCATCAGAAATATTGGCCTGTGGTTTTCCTTTTTTGTTGTGTCCTTCTCTGATTTTGTTATCAGGGTAATGCTAGCCTTGTAGAATGAGTTTGGAAGAATTCCCTCCCTTTCACTTTTTTGGAATAGTTTGTGAAGAATTAGTGTTAGTTCTTTTTTATAAGTCTGGTAGAATTCAGCAGTGATATCATCCAGTCCTGGGCTCATCTTTGTTGGAAGACATTTTATTACTGATTCAATTTCATTACTTGTTATTGGTCTGTTCAGGTTTTCTATTTCTTCCTGTATCAATCTGGCTAGGTTTGGAGGGCTGGCCTGTGGCTCACTTGGGAGAGTGTGGTGTTGATAACACCAAGGCCATGTGTTCAGAACCTTATATAGGGATGGCTGGTTAGCTCACCTGGGAGAGTGTGGTGCTGACAATCTTGCTAGGTTGATTTGTGTCTAGGAATTTATCCAGTTTTTCTAGGTTTTCCAACTTGTTGGCATATAGTCTTTAACGATCTTTTGTATTTCTGGATTATCTGTTGTAATGTCTCCTTTTTTCTTTCTGATTTTATTTACTTGTGTCTTCTCTATTTTTTTTTCTTAGACTATCTGATGGTTTGTCAATTTTGTTTACCCTTTCAAAAAACCAACATTTCATTTTGTTGACATTTTGGGTTTTTTTGTTTGTTTTGTCTTGTTTTTTAGTCTCAATTTCATTTATTTTTGCTCTAGTCTTTATATTTCTTTCATTCTACTACTTGGGGTTTGGTTTGTTCTTGCTTTTCTGGTTCCTTGAGGTACACTACTCAGTTGTTTATTTAAAATCTTTCTACTTTTTTGATGTAGGTGTTTATTATTATAAACTTCTGTCTTGGGACTGCTTTTGCTGTATCCATAGGTTTTGGTCATCATTTATTTTTGATACCATTAATTTTCCATTTTACATCAGAAATAATATCACTCCCTTTTTTTGAAGACCAGCTGTTTAGGAAAACAAAGAATATTCAGAAATTTTAAGGGGAATTACTAGGTTTATTTTAAATAGTCCCCTTTAAATCCATACTGTAAAGACCCCTCTGAGAGTTATTGTCAATCACAAAGGACAGACTCTGTCTGATTTTCAAGGTAAACTAGTTTCTCCTACTTGAATTTTTTGTGCGCTGATTTTAGCTGTTAGTAGCTTAAGTTTATAGATAGAATAGTTTGGGCCGGCCCGGTGGTGCACTGCTACAGTGCGCCGCTTGGGAGTGCAGCGGCACTCCCGCCGAGGGTTCGGATCCCACGTACAGACCGGCCGCTCACTGGCTGAGCGAGGTGTGGGCGCAACACCGAGGGTTGCGATCCCGTTGCCGGTCCCGGTCCGGTAAGGGCACGACACTGAGGGTTGCGATCCGTTGCCGGTCATGAAAAAAGACAAAAAGGAAAAAAAAAAAGAATAGTTTCTAGCTGGCTTTTAAATATACTCATGTGGATATTTGACAACATTTTTTGAAACAGTTTTTGATGTGTATCATAGAGGAAAACCAAAAAGAAAAGATAATTGAGAGAGGTTAAGTTAAAAGTATATTACTGAATTTTGTACAAAACTAGTTTAAAATCATACAAAAAAAGCCCTAGAGTATTAATAATACTCCACACATCTTCCATACAAATTTAGAAAAGAGCCCTTGATTTTCCTAAAAGTATTTTCCAATATATGCAAAAACCTGCTTGCATGATAGAGATTATATGAGCAAATTAAGTTAACAGTAGGCAGAGGAGCTGCCTGTGTGATGTGAATTGAGGGGTGCCGTTGACCTACCCTTTCCTAAAATGCTTTCCTTACAAGTCTCATAAAGCCAGAAAGACTGGCCATTATAAATACATCTGGGGTTTTCTAGCTTAACATAAACCCCCCATGGCCCCAGGTTGCTAAAGGCACAGGCCATTGTGAGCCCTGCACACCCGTGTGAGTCAGTGTGAGGGGCTGCAGTCTCATTTGCCATAGACACACAAATGTGACATGTAAGTATTTGTTTTTTCAGCTCTCAACCATGGACGAGGAGAGAGAGAGAATGTTTAGAAATTGACTGCAGGAACTCTTAGAGCAGAATGTTGCTGGTATAGGCAAGCTGGCCTCTTTGCCTTTACTCATGGGAGAGCAACAGGTGTCTATTGACACCTGACTAGATGCACAAAGAAGGGACCCAGAAGACACTACATATTGTGCCACAGTCACTGAGCATGCCTTGTGTGGGGCAAGCTGACCAGCCTGAGTTGCTGGTCACCATGTGAAGGACAGTTGCTTTGGTGGGCTTTGATTGGGTGACCCATGAATCAACCCACTGTATTACAGTGAAGTTGACATGTTAGCTCCTAAGATGAGACACCCTTACAATCAGAAAACAAATAACAATAAACCCCCCTCTTTCAAAAAGGGAAAGGACTGAAGAAAATGGAAGCAAAGAATATGAAGGATCTGTGTTTGGATGGTTCGACCTTTGGAATATCTAGAACTGATCTTGTCTTTTTCTACCTCCTAACCCAGCCCCCTACCATGTAAGAAAGGTATGACTGTATGAATTCAAAGAGCAGTGAAAAGTCCACTCCACTTAGGTCTAAACTGAAAACTAAGTCCACGGGGTGCAGCCACCAATTAAGATTTAGTTTAAATGGGTGGGTTGCAGCCCCTTCTGTCTAGATGCAGGCAAGAGAGCACACCCACAATCCTAGGCAAAAAGCTGAGGGCCACAGCCCCCTCCACACGAAAGCAGGCAAGAGAGTGTACCTGGGTTCCTAGGCAGGAAGCTGTGGGCTGCAACCCCTCTGCCTGGAAGCAAGAAAGACAGCATGCCAAAAACACCACTTCCACATGGGTGGCCCACCACAGCCACAACCACAGCATGGCTGCCAAAAAGGTAGCTAAATGCCACAGCAGCAGCCACAGCACCATGCAGGTGGTCTGCCAGACACTTGACTGCACTGACACAAAGAGAGACACCAGCAGAGGTTGGAAAAAAAAATGACATCTCTTTCTTCAAAGCTCACTCCAAAGTAATAGAAGAAGCAACTGCTCTACCAGATGACCAGACACCAACAAAGAGATACCAGAAATACAAAAACCCAAGAAAATATGACACCAACAAAAGAATACAGTAATTCTCGAATATCAGACCCTATAGAGCAGGAAACCCTTGAAATGTCTAAGAAGGAATTCTGAGCAACAATCTTAAGGAAACTCACTGAGATATGAGAAGATTCAGTTAGACAACATAATGAAATGAGAAAAAAAAAAATCCAGGATACAAAGGAGGAAATTTACAGAGATTAGTGCCTTTAAAAAGATGTAGCAGAACTCATGGAACTGAAAGATTCATTCAACAAAATAAAAAATACAACCAATAGCTTAAGCAGCAGGCTAGAACAAGCAGATGAGAGAACTTCTCATTTTGAAGATAGCCTTTTTGAAATAACTCAGGTGGACAAGAAAAAGGAAAAAAGAATTTTTAAAAATGAAGAAAATCTAAGAGAGCTAGCAGACAACCTTAAGTGCATACATTCAAATCATGGGTGTTTCAGAAGGGAAGGAGAAAGGAAAAGGCATGGAAAACCTATTCAACGAAATAATAACAGAAAACTTCCCAGGAATAGGGAGAGACATGGACGTTCACATCCAGGAGGCTCAAAGATCCTCAAACAGATTCAACTCAAAAAGATGTTCTCCAATACACAGTATAGTCAACTGGCAAAGGTCAAAGACAAAGAGAGAATCTTAAAAGAAGCAAGAGAAAAGCATCAAGTCACCTATAAGGAGCCCCTATCAGACTAACAGCAGACTTCTCAATAGAAGCTCTTCAAGACAGAAGAAAATGGGATGATATATTCAAAACACTAAAAGAAAAAACTGCCAGCCAAGAATACTGTACCCAGCAAGGCTGTCCTTCAGAAATGGGGGGAAAATAGTGTATTTTCCAGACAAACAAAAGCTGTGGGAGTTCACCACCACGTGACCAGCCCCACAAGAAGTCCTCAACTAAGTACTGCATCTGGAATCCAAAAAACAATAATCCCTACCACAAATACACAAGAAAGAACAAAAACGCAAATGAGAAAAAGAAACTAAATCTTACCACCACAAAAAGCGACAGTGACAATGTAATAATAATGTCCCTACTTCATTTCTGATTTTAGTAATTTTGTTCTTCTCTCTTTTTTCTTGGTTAGTCTAGATAAAGGTTTGCAAATTTTGTTGATCTTTTTAAAGAATAAAGTTTCGGTTTTGTTGATTTTCTCTACTGGTTTTTAACTCCCTGTTTCACGTATTTTCTGTTGTAATCTTTGTTATTTCCTACTTATATTTGCTTTTGGTTTTGTTTGCTCTACTTTTTCTATTTTCTTAAGGTAGAACTTTAGATTACTGATCTGAGATTTTTCTTATTTTCAATATAGGTGTTTACAACTACAAATTATCTTCCAAACACTAGCATGAACCCTGCCTCCTATAAATTTTGATAGTGGTGCTTTGATCTTTATCTCCAAGTACTCTCTAATTTCCCTGTGATTTTTCCTTTTACCCATGTTTATTTAGGAGCATGTTGTTTCATTTCCACACATTTGCGAGTTTTCTAAATTTCCTTCGGTTATTGTGGTCAGAGAACGTATTTTCTATGATCTTAGTTATTAAAAAAAAAAGAAAGAATTTAAACAATCAAAAAAAGTTTCCCTCTAAGCACTGCTTTTGTTACATACCACAGATTTTGAGCAGTTATGTTTTCCTTTTCATTTAGTTAAAAATAGTTTCTAATTTTCTTGAGATATCATCTTTGACCCCTATTTATTTAGATGTGTGTTGTTTAATCTCTAAGTACTTCAAGTTTCTCCAGTTATCTTTCTGTTATTGATTTCTAGTTTGATTCTACTCTAGTATGACAGCACATATTGTAAGAGTTTTATTCTTTTTAATTTGTTAAAAAATAAACAAATAAGATTGTTAATGTGTAATAAAAGATTTAGTTTAAATGATGTCAAACTTTGCATAGATATTTATACATTAAACTTTTTTCCTATTGTATTTCAGGCTTTAAAAACAAGATAATTGACTGTAATGGCAAATGTTTATGCTTAACTGTTTTTTAAAAAAAGAGTTCTGCTCTTATTTTCTAAAAAATCAGACAACATTCCATTCTATCAATCTTTATCAAGCTCCCACCATGTGCCAGTTACTGCAAATTACTGCAGCAGGTGCTGACTTAATGGAAAGCAGAGTCCCTAACACGAAATTAATAGCACCTTGAAATCAACAACGAAATACAGTAAAAATTAGAAAGTGAGTTTGGTAACGAGTGAAGCGATGTGCTGGACCCACAACAGGGACGTCACTCGTGTACTGCAGCGTGGGGCTTTCCCCTCCTGCTGCTCTGTCATACTTGTGTCATGTAGGAATCAATTTTGGTGACACAAAATATGGTCCTAAACAACTATGACTATTTCAATACATGCAATACCTGAGTCTTTAACATGTAATCTGGCTGGCGTTTTATGTCTTCCCTCTTTTCGTTTTTCAAGCTGCTTCTCCAGCAGCTTAGCAAGCCGCGTGGTGAAGATATTTGTGAGAACCAAAACCTGGCGACAGATGGGATGTCATTTTAAATTGCCCCAAATCGCCATGGATCACTGTAAGCAGCAAAATCACTAGCTGGTTCTCTCAGAAAAATCTCAGCTCTCTTCATATTGGAACTTGGCAACCGTTGTGCAATATCCTCCCAGACATGAGCCAACTGGATGGCAAGCACTTTCGGGGGACGTTCAGATAACAATATCCCCCAATGGAAGACATCAAATGACTCATTCTTATAATGCCACCAATTAAGTCACAGGAAGGCACAAACATTTTCTGATTTTGGTTTGCTCCCTTAGACTGTGGGATCATAATCTACAGACCATCTCCCTGAACATGAAAAAAAGTTTCTGCACCTACCCCTGGTATCTATCCATGTAAGTGAGCGTAAGCAGCAGGTGAGAAGGTGGGGACAAGGATCAGAGGAGTCACTTTTCCTACACTCCAGGCAGCTCCTGCGCCGCTTCTTTCTCTGAACTCTCAAGGAGCATATGGTTCGTATCACTCATTCCAGCACTGAACACACTCTGCCATATTTCGTTGTTTCCCGATTCAATCCTTAAATCTTTTTGAGGATAAGGCTGTTTTATTTGTCTTCCTCTTGTCCCATGCACCACCAGTGTCCTCTGTTTTCTATACATGGCTGCAATCACGATGGCTTCGCTTTGCAGGACTGAGCTCAGAGATGTGTTTTGTGCTTGAGGATGGGGGATACCCAGAGCCTGCCAGGCCTGAAATATTGCCTGTGAGAAACCCCACGACCAAAATACCCCATGTTCTCACTCCTATGTGACAGCTAAGAAAGTTGACTGCATAGAAGTAGAGGGTAGAATGGTGGTGGACAGAGGCTGGGAGGGATGGGGGATCGGGGGACAGAAGAGGTGGGTTAACGGATACAAAATAACAGCTAGATGGAAGGAACAACTTAGTGTTCTGTAGCACTGGAGGTGACTATAATGAACAACAATTTATGGTATACTTTCAATTACCTAGAAGAAAGGATTTTGAATATACCCAACCAAAAGAAATGATAAATGTTTCAGGTATTGAAAAACAAAAGACCAGTGGCTGCCAGGGTTTTAGGGGTGGAGGGAGGGAGAGAGGGATGAATAGCAGAGCCCAGAGGGTGTTTAGGGCAGTGAAACTACTCTATATGACACTGTGATGGTGAATACACGACATGACGCATTTGGCAAAACCCATGGAACTGTACACCACAAAGAAGGAATCCTGATGTAAACTTTGGTGAAACTACTCTATATGACACTGTGATGGT
Organism: Galeopterus variegatus; assembly: GCF_000696425.1. Classification (NCBI taxonomy): domain Eukaryota; kingdom Metazoa; phylum Chordata; class Mammalia; order Dermoptera; family Cynocephalidae; genus Galeopterus; species Galeopterus variegatus. The sequence goes on along the minus strand of NW_007728684.1, from coordinate 126,462 downwards.
GAATACACGACAGGACGCATTTGGCAAAACCCATGGAACTGTACACCACAAAGAAGGAATCCTGATGTAAACTTTAGTTACTAATAACGTAACTAAATAATCAGTAGTGGTTCACAGATGTAAGAAGGCACCACACTTATGTAAGATGTTAATAACAGAAGAAACTGTGTGTGTGTGAAGGGACGGGATGGAAACTGTACTCTCTGCTCAATTTTTCTGAAAACCTAAAACTGCGATAAAAATAAAGTCTACTACTTATTTTAAACATCGCAGTGCCAGAGATTCATTCTTCTGGTGTTTGGTGCTGTGTTTCATTTACATACAGTCTTACTGTGGCTGCACAGGTGGAGACCATTAGTAAAGGACTTGTACTATCAAGGGCACAGTGACAGTCACCAGGATGGTTCCTGGAAGAAGCCCAGTATCACGAGGAGACACTAATGCAAAGGTCTCAATGGCAGAGATTGTGTTTTATTCCTTTCTGCATCTGCAGTGTCTTCAGTCATTAATGACTGTGCGCCCTGTGAGTGGGACTTGGCTTCCAGGCCTGGGGACACTGGAGTCCAGACTCACACAAGCCTGTGCTCTTTGGAGCAAAGGCACAAGGCAGAAACCTGTTCAACGGGAGCTTTCTGTAGCATGAAAACACTCAGCGTTGCCCCTCTATTCCCTTCCAGGTAACAAGTGGCAGGCCACCTCAGGACACATTTTTCTTATTTAGAGGTGAGAAGTAAAACACTACAGAGCACTACAACACAGGGCTTTTCCTCCTCTTGTCATTAGTTCTGCTTTCAGAAAACGCTCATAACAAACAACCGGTGAAGACATTCGTTTTGTGACCAAATGTTGGCTCCAAACCTTTCACAGGGAACTTTCGAGCAAGACTTTCAAGAATAACTCCTCTTCCTTCCACAGTCCTGTTCACGTCAATCCACCAGAGAGGCCTGAACTTCACTTCCCATGTCAGCCACAGCCTTGATCGGCTGGCTGGGCCCCACGCAGCTGGCCCTTGGCAGTGGGGACTGGAGTGGCCCATTAAGTGATCCATAGAGGTCACATGGCCACAGGGGTGGCCGCCACCTCACCTACAATCTCTCCTCCTTGCCGTCATCCTCTGAGCCTCACTTTCTTATTCCTCACATGATAAGGGCACAAGTAAATACAAAATTAGAAGTGGTGAGAGGCCAGGAAGGAAAAGCACAGAGTGTTGTGAGCATCACCATTCCAAGGGGATTCTGCCAGAAACCATCATCTTACTTGTTTTCCAAAGAATTTTTTGAAAGCAAAATTAAAATTCAAAATTTGAAATTGGAAAAAGGAAATTGGAAAAGGTTTTTCTCCTTTCATCTTAAATACTCTAGATCTATCAGGAGGACACTTTCAATGCTAGATCTTGTTCTGACACCGTAGAGCCTTGGGTTTGAGTCTGATGTTTCCTTGGAGCTCAAAAAGCATGTCCTGTCTCCCTATCAGCAGGTACTCAAGTGCTTGACCTTGAGCCAAGGCTGGGGGAGGAGACCGTACATACTAAAACTCACTCACTAGCGAGACCAGCCAACCAAAGCCCATCAGAACACTTCCCAGGCCCCACCTGTGGGGCAAATCCCAGATCTCCTTCACACTGGATAGAAATGATTCCTGTGATTATGTGCTTACATAGGTTAAATTTGTTCTCAAGATTGACACCTGGGCAACACCTTTGAAAGGTGGAAAAGGGAGACAACCCTCACTTGTGTCTTCTTTCAAATCATGGCTCTTAGAGAGCCTGCATTGCTAATTAATGGCAAGATATCCCAGTACCACATTAAATAGTCTCTGCCTTCTATGTTTTCAGTATTGGTTATTTCATTGTGAGAAAATGAAATCTTCACTTTCCCTAATTCCATAAATACCATATGAACCATATTAAATAGTCATTTTTGCAAGCCAAAAATTCTTGAATACTGGTAATTTTATATGGTTCAATCTAATATATTTGTATATACTTTAGCATAATAAACACATGTTCCTCACCACATTAGCATGTGGAAAAGTATAAGACATTCTATCTTATAAGCATGACAAAAGAGAAATTTTGCAAACAATTGAATTTATGTAGTCTGTAAGAGATTATCCAGAACATTAATCCTATTAATCCTACACTTAATAGGAGTCAGATTTCATTTTGGCACCAGGTTGTGAAAAATGGAAGACTTGGTATACATGCCGCATAATAATAGTTACTTTAAAGAGCCAGGACTGCTCTGCTCACACTTAAGTAATGGTTAGCTTCATGTTTTATTTCAGGTTCTTATGTTCTAGAAATCAATTTGTCAGAGCCTATATATTTCTAGGTAACAGCTAACACCAAGGATATAGAGAAATTAGCACTGCACTGAAATGTCACATATTACCTTAACTGAAAACCATTTATTGACATCCTGTTGTATATGAATGTGGCACTACATGAAGAGTCAACTATTTCTCATTTCCTGAAAGAAATTAGCTTTCATTGCTGTAACATGAAGGTGACGAAAGGAAATAAACAATTCTAGTGTTTATCTTGAGCAGCTGCTAGATGGGACTCATGACTTATTTAGTCAGTAAAACAATTATATAAAGTAGGCTGTATTATCCTCATTTTATGGATGGGGAAACTGAGGCTTCGAGAGGCAAAATAACTACACAATTGACATTGAGGGTTAGGAGGGGAGCCAGGCCCCCCTTCCAGCCTTACTGACTCCGGAGTGCCAGTCATGGGGCCATCCAGAGGGTCAGAGCTTTTCCTTTCCTTTCTCTCTTTCTCTCTCTCTCTCTCTCTCTCTCTCTCTCTCTCTCTCTCTCTTCTCTGTTTTGGAAAAATGGCTGTTGAGGATGTGCTTTCAAAGATACACTGGCTCTGGGACGGCCGGTGGCCGGTAGAGTGTGGCGCTTGGGAGCGCGGCGGCACTCCCGCCGAGAGTTCGGATCTCATATAGAGACCGGTCCGCTCACTGGTTGAGCACGGTGCGGGCACGACACCGAGGGTTGTGATCCCATTGCCAGTCACAAAAAAAGACAAAAAGGAAAAAAAAAAGATACACTGGCTCAAGTTCAGTAACCTGCGCACCTGGTGATAAACCAAAAGCCTAGGGAAGCTATAAAGTCACAAAAAAAGACAAAAAGGAAAAAAAAAAGATATACTGGCTCAAGTTCAGTAACCTGCGCACCTGGTGATAAACCAAAAGCCTAGGGAAGCTATAAGAGGACCAAACGCATGTGTGACAGCTGCAAGGGTGCAGGTGGCCCTGTTCTGCTTGGCCATGTGGTAATGGCATTCCAGCTGTGCAGATGAAGTCACAGTTCTGACGATGCAGGTTCTAGTCAATGCAGGGCCGTGCCAAGCGAGGGCTGCCTGTAACTGTCATCAACCAGGAGCGGCCAATGTTTCCCTTGTGCTCAGGAACGAGGCTGACTCAGAGCCGATCAGAGGGTGAACTCACCTTTCCATAGGATCCTTGTCCTAAAACTTTCAACAGTTCAAACTGGGAAGGGTCTGCCTTTTCGAAGCCTTCTTTGACATGATGACTGATGTCGATCTCCTTCACGATGCCTTCCTCCTACAAGAGAGCAGAAACACGTGACAACAACACAAAGCCAGAGGCTTCTGTGAATCCATCACAACTTCTCTTTCGCTGATGTTATGACGAGTTGGGCATGCTATGCACGTTACCACTGGAGTTTGAACACTGTGACACCATATACCTTTACATAACCACCTTGGTTATGTGTGCCAATTATTGTCTGCCTGCCACATGAGCCTTTAATTTGTCATTTGGTCATACCAGGACCGTAGGGAAATCTGAAGATACTCTCCATAAAATCCATTCTGCTTCTCAACAGTTTGGGCAAAGGTTCTGGCACAGATGAATACAGCAGCTACGGAACAAAAGCGATCCCCAAGACCACCTTTGCTGTCATGTCTGCACTGCTGTGCTCATAAGGCACGGAGGGGCCACATGGGGACACAGTCTGAGCAGCACAGGCTCTCCTTTGCCTTCTTCCTCTTATCCACACCACCTCCCACATTTTTGCCACAGCTAATGCAAAGGACTCACCACGGCCATCCCAGATTATAGTTCAGAAGAAGATGGCATTTTCTGCCAGCCCATAAGCAAGATTTTCCTGTACAAAAAATAGCCCCTCATCTTTAAGCTAAACCATTGACATAAATCACTACAAACTTCCATCACAGAGCTTCCTGTTCCTAAAGACAAATTTCCTCACTTGTAAAGGGGCAGTCTATCTGCCCAAATGCCAGCAATTGGAAATGAAACAACTTAAAAGTAGGCGTTTTTCCTGCCACAAGAGCCTCGCTGTTCCTTGAATGTATCACTGCACTTCTCTGCGATTCCCCTTCCGACCCACCCACACGTCCAGACGTCAATCCTTTTCTATGGTTCGGCATCGGGTGAGGTGCTGGAAAGCATCAGACAGGGCTGGCTAAAAAGATCCTCTAAAAATAGCTACCAGGAGTCACATGCACAGTGTGCTCTGGGCACTGGGGCTTTTCATACATCATGTCTTCTATTCCTTAAAAACTCTGTGAGGTAGAGATTTTCTCCTAGACTCAGGTTGCGCAGCTGGAAGTGGGAGCCAGGTGCCCAGTGGATGACTGGCCTTAAAGTCCCACACATCCTCTCACTGTGTTGGTCTAAGAGCAAACGCTTTCAAACGAGATCACAACAGCAACAGTTTACATTGTGATGTTTGAAAAACCCAGTTTCTCTAAACAGTGACTTACAAGATACACTGATTCACCTCCACGTAACAAGTATGGACACCTGCAAAGCAGAGAAGGCTGTGTGAGCGGTGAAAGCTCACTGGGCAGATCGCTGGCACGGGCAATCGTCTCCGGCTTTTCTATTCCAACAGTTAAAGGAAACACTTCGATTTCCACATCTTCAAGGATTATTTGCCATTTTTGTAAAAACAATGGTTTTATTACTATTATTATTAGGGGTCTCACTCACAAATGCCTGATAACAAGAACTATCACAGAGGACTCTGCAAACCCACCCCCTTGCACAGAGGCCATCGCAAGAAATACACAGAAATACTTCTGTAAGGACGTCTGCCCAGCCACTGTCTGTCCAGCCTTGGACCAGAGTCACCTTGTTATTGATCCTTGTAGCCAAGGAAACAGTCATCATCTTTCCTTTAAAACCCTCTGTCTGCGTTCACCTCCCTGAAGATGCACACAGTATGCACCACAGCATGCCTGTTCCCTTGGCAACGCTCTATTCCAGATTACACTCGTTATTCTTTTAGAGAGCCTCCCTCTGTTATTGGTTGACACTTCCTAAGAGCACCCAAATCAGCACCCCGGTGGCCTGCTCCCCCACCCTTGGCAGCCGCCTTCCATTTCAGGGGTTCACCTCCTTGAGTCACCACCTTAACATTTCAAATCAAAGGCTGAGACAACAATTTCACGACATTTCAAGTTTTGTGCAGATTCTTCCTGTCAAAGTATTCAGAGCAAATGTACACAAGGCACATACATCATTTCATGTCCCAGAATGTCATTACAACTCCAGTTTTCTTCCCAATAATACTGCAGTACAGTTAATTCCTCATTTAAAAACAATAAGGTCTTAACAGCAAAGAATTGTAATTTTGTAAGTCTGCATTCATAGTGACATTCTGGCTTGAACTTGCCTGAGGATGCTTAACTTTGTCATTCTGTTTTTCAAGAACTAAATGAAAAAACAAAATACCAAAGGGCCTGGAGCTCAGTAAAACTCAGCGCTGACTCCAGAGACCCTGGGACAGATGGCAGTGGGAGGGAGGCATGCCCCTGCCAGGCCGCTCAACACTGCTACTGGACAATCCGATTTTCTGGGTCATTTTGTGATTATTGCCCTAAGGGGCAACTAGAATAAAAATATTATTTGTGTCTCATTTTGAAATAAATTGTCTTTTCCTTTTCTCTTTTATGAGGCAGGTCCCTTTATCCAGAATCCTATGTGGATATTAATGCCATTCCCTGAGGAAAATAAAGTTGTTTCCTAAATCAGCTGCATACCTGCCACTAAACATCTGGTTTCTAGCATTGCACCTGTGAATGGTATTTTTTAAAATAACTTGAGAGACTTGGGGGCAGCAGGTACCATGATCAGGTGCTAGCCCCACAAACAAAAGTTCCAAAAATTTTATAATGTGAGAGATAAAAACTAGAGATCTATAAATTGTCTAAATGACAATAATACTATGTATGATAAAATAACTTGTGGCAATGAATTTTTTAAATCTGTGCTGAACTGCGTTTGAAATTCCGACCAACTGTAGAAATCGATTTGCAGCTTTTATCAGAGGCGGGAGACATAGAAAGATGGGATGAAAACGGCACGAGGAAGACCCGCCACCACACTACGCCTCCCCTTTCTCTGGCCAAAGTCACCTGCTCAGGTAACTGCCTCTGTCCCGAATCATCTGCTTTTCGTGTCACTAAAAGTATAATATTCATGAAAAGTAAATGCAAATGAACAGCTGTAAATTATTAATAATAAGGACATAGGAAATAAAAATTAGTCAAGTGTTAGCTTTATTTCCAGAAAAGGAGGGAGTTCATTCCATAAATCAATGGTTCGCATAAGAAAGCCACTGCCAGAAGAATGACAGAATAAACTATTAAGCAGGTGGTTTATGAAAAATGTAGAAAAGAACAGGGAAATCATTTGCACTCTGACTCGCAGGACTCACTGAGCTAACTTGGTTCGACTTCCGATATTGTTCACAGCTTAGTAGAGGCAGCCAGGGCAGGCCAGGAGACCCTGGCTTTGACGACAGTTCAGACAGTCTTTGCTGAAGCTCAGGTAAGCGAGAGGCTGACACCACACAAAAGGTTTGATGACAGACCACCAGGAGCACAAAAACGTGGCACGCCTACCTAGAACAACATCTTGTTCCAGAGGTTCTTAAACTGTCCCAAGTGCCGCCTGTGTCAGAATAATCCTGGGAATTTGTTAAAAAGGCAGATTCTGGGTCCTGGGCGAGGCCTCCTGGGTCTGGAATCTCTGACCATGATCCTGGCTGAGAATGCAGCTTCATGTACAATCCGGCTTTCTGTGTCTCACCTAAACTGCTCTTGCCAAGCCATCAGAATCTTCCACACTGCTAAATCCAGCACCAGGTTTCAGTCCTGCACAGTACTGGGCGTGATGGGTCAGCCCATCTCCCCGAAACATGCTCCTCACTGGACTCCGGACATCATACTCCCCGGGTCCCCTCCTGCCTGCCCATCCTCTGCTCCTTCCTGGGATCTTTCCTTATCTCCCTGTCTGCCAGTGTCCCTTACCCAGGCTCAATCCCTGGCTTCTTGCTCCATGTAACCACCCCCTTGGGACCCCTCCTGCCTCAGGGCTACATTATCATCTTAACACTGACAACTCTTGAATCTCAGTCTCCAGCAGAGATCTCTCCCAGAAATCTAGTGCTGGAAGATCATCTCAGACAATTGTCCTGTGTACGTGTGCACATGTGAGCATGTGTGTACATGCATGCCTATGTGTTGTGTGCACGTGTGTGTGCATGTGCGTGTGTCTGTTGAATGCATAGGAGTGTGTGTGAGTGACAGGTTTTGCTCTTATGGTGGGACACAGCTCCTTGAGGTCTCAGCTGTAGAGAGGAGTCTGTGGGAGGAAACACCCCTCAGAGCCCACACTCCACCTGTGCACTGACTGCATTGCTGCCGGGTCTTGGGTCCCTGTTACCAGCCATGCTTACACACCAATGAGTATAGGCCACTCACTACAAAAATCCTCAAGTAGCCTTCTTTCCGACACACTGGGGATCTTATTCAAGGGAACCCAGGAGGCCGAGCCATAACCGGAATTCAGATCACCTGACACTAGGACCCATGGCCCAGGCCACGCTGCTTCCATTGTGACCAGAGCCTTGGAGGTTTTTGTGAGGTGGTGGCCAATGAGGCCAGTGTCTGTTCTGCCCCTTAAACTGCCCTCTGTGTCTCAGCAAATGCATCTGCTTTGATTGCTGTGAGTGAATGTGACGTGAAATTATAGGACCAGCTGTGTGTGTCTGATCAATTTCTTAGGAAACCATTTCCACAAAAAGTTTCCTTCCATTTCTAAAGAATCTAAATAGGATCCGAGCCATTCGGTACAGCAGCTCCACAACCCATGGACACCAGGCTGGCTGTACAGTGCTTGCTGGAATCTGAGTAAAACAAAGATGGCTTTAGTGAAGAAGAATCAATCCGTCACAAAATCGTAGGAGGAAAGGGTGCAGGAGGGAGAAGATGGAAGGAGGAAGAAAAGTGCTGGAAGAAATGTCAGGATGAGAGACGGAAGCTCTGAGATCTCAGAAGTGTGGACAGAAAAAGCCCTGCTCAGCTACTCGAGATCTGTTTTCCAGCCCTGGCAATTTTCAGTGCTTGAACTAAAGATGATACATTTGACATGATGCCCTGGAGGGGGTTGGACCGTGCAGGGATGTGGCCCAGCTCCCTTCCTCGCCCATCCTGGGATGTTGCTGGGCCTCAGTGCACGAGAGTGGTGCCGGCAGTGACCCCACACGAGGACAGCGTGTGCGGAAGGGCTGTAGCCGAGGGCTCGCTGTCGCCTTCGGGAAGAAGTCCCGCTTACCCGTTCCCTACAGCCTCTGGGAAGTCAACCTGGGCTGAACCTAAGATCCTTATGACCCAGCCACACACATGAAGCGAGAGAGGAAGAGGAGGTGAAGTTAATGAAAACAAGCCCTGGCGTGTGCCTTCTCTCTCTTCTCTTTCTATCCAACCTCAGATTCTGCCTCTACCTTCCCCCCCACCCCTATTAATTCTGGTTAATAAGACAAGATGAAACCCCCCCACCACTGTTTCTGTCTTTCTTGACCCCCACTCCCTGGTGTTCCCCTCAAATTATTTTCCCTTCCATTATTTCAAGAGCCTTTGATCTCCTGGTATTTTTATAAATCGCAGTCTATGCAAATTGGACTCCAAGCTGTGATTATAAAGGGTAGCAGGCAGATGGAGCATGGTTTCTGCAGGGGCCTCCTTCCCACAGAAAAGACGTGCAAAGGGTGGAGAGCTGGGGCTCCCTGCAAACACCCAGGCTCCCAACCACTGATTCTAACAAGTTTCCTCCAGCCTTAACCTCCCTGAGACAGCAGCACGCCGTGAAATGCTGACTGCGGTGATGTAACTGAGGGCTTGAGGTCCTGGCATCTATCTGGATGTGGTGTGTTAGGTGTAGGCTCTAAATAACAGCTCACTGACCCCTTCCACCTCATCTCAAGAATTATCTTCAACAATGTGCATTATAAAGATTTGCATTATAAAGAGTCACTTCTAACCCAAGGGGATGATAACGTAGTTATCTACTGATATGAATTTGTTGAGATGCCCTGCACGATCTCCAAAGAGCCCCCAAAGCTGGAGTGGCTGGAGAACGTGAGCACGTGAGGTCAAGCCACAGAGAAGATTCCTGTGGAACAAACAACTTTCTATGGCAACGTCTGTTCTAGACAGTAGGAAGAGTGCCAAAGAGGGTTAAATAAGTCTGCATTCTTCAGCACAACTTCAAAAATGTCACCGAGTAAAAGCCCACCGAGGGTAGTGGAATGACAGGGTGCATGCCTGGTGTGCTCCGAATAGGACGTTATTCCTGCTAACATCATCCTGACTTGGAAAATCAGAGCTTTCTAGTTCCCTTGCTCATACTCAGAACTCCTTTGGCTTTGTGATGTATAGTGTAAAACTGCACCAGAGATAAGAGAAAACTGATAGCACAGACACAAATGAAAAGCCTACATCATGATAAACGACGTGATCAATACAATTGAGGAAATTACAGTCACATCCCTGTTAGATCCACCAGGACAGAGTTCCTGCTTTTTAATCAGAAAATGTAACTTCTCTGGATATCATCTTCTCCCAGACTCAATGATCTACATATTTCTAATGTAATATCCTAGTTCCTTTTCAAAATCAACATTTGGGTAAATGTTTGATAAACACCTCTATCAGAATAAGCTGTTAATGGTGGTGACGATTCTGACAAGGCAGGATGAAGAACTGCTGAACTAACTGAGCTGGAAAGAAAAAGCCATCAGAGGAGCACCTGGTTGCGGGAAGTGTGCGACGGGGACTCTTCACTAGCACTGAGTGATTTCTCTGTTTTGAGTACTGGGCAAAAACGGTGGGGGCTGTGTCAACACCTGTTAGAAGGACACTGGGCTGGGAGTATGAGAGGCTGGTGACAACTGTTGCCCTCTCCAACCAGTAGAGAAGGGAGAGCACACCAGGGACGACTGAGGGAACAGCACCACTAACAACAGCTATTTAGGGAAAGGCAATTTGGATTTGGTAAAGAAAAAGTCCCTCAGGTAACAGATTTTTTTAAATGACCCAATAAATAGTTATCAGAACTGGCTGGTATGTTGGGAAAGTTCTTGTCCTTGGAATGGTCGTGTTTGCCCCCACCCCGGGATGGTCATTTGGCATCATGTTTGCAATCTGGATAAGAGCAGGCAAAGCAAAACCCTCAGGCTGCAGATAAGGGTGAATTATTCAAGCAGGTAGCATCTCAGCAATGGGAATAATCACAAAAGGCTCCTAAGAGTCCACTTGGGTGGAGAGAATGAAGCGCACGGTTTAACATGTGCAAGGATGCAGCAGGATGGCATGTTTTTGGGAAAACAATAGTTCTGCCTCATAAAGAATTTTATGTTAATCATGACAGAGAGAAGTCAGCCACAACACAGGAAAGGCTCTACAGAGCCCCTGAGTCCATGTTGTAGAAAAAGACATGCCACTGAGAATCAAAAAGCACACGATCTTGCAGGGCAGACCACAAGCGCTGCTCAGAAAATGTTCTCTCCTTCTGCACACACAGCCCACAGGCCACCAAGAGCATAATGTGCCCACACCTTCAGACCCAAGGGCCTCACTACTCAGAATTAATCAAAGTCTTGCAGGGCAGACCACAAGCGCTACTCAGAAAATGTTCTCTCCTTCTGCACACACAGCCCACAGGCCCCCAAGAGCATAATGTGCCCACACCTTCAGACCCAAGGGCCTCACTACTCAGAATTAATCAAAAAATTTAAATATGGAAAGCTGTTTGCTACAATATTATTTATAAAGAGTGAAGAAATGGGAAATAATCCTAATGTCCAGCAAGTGGGAAGAATTAAGAACATTGTGATATACCCACCAAATGAAAGTTTGTGCAGTCTTTAAAAGTGATTGTGCCATTTACAATCATTCCAGAATAATGAAATACTTAGGCATAAACTAACGAAATACGTACAGTATCTGTGTGCTGAAAATTACATAACACGGCTGGAAGATGTCAAAGCTCTAAACAAATGGAGAGACATGCCATGCTGATGAGCTGGAAGACTCAGCCTGGTAAAGATATTAACTGTTCACAAACTGATCTGTAGGCATAACACAGTTCCCATCAAAATCTGGCCAAGGCATTTGTAGAGGTGGATAGTCTTATTCCATAATTTATATGGAAGAGAAAAAAGACCTACAATAGCTAAAACAATTTTGAAAAATAATAAAGTGGGAGGAATCATTGTATCGATGTTAAGGTTTACTACATAGCTCCAGTAATCGAGACAGTGTGCTATTAGAGAAGGACAGACACACAGATCAGTGGGACAGAATAGAGAACCCAGAAATAGATGCATTCCAATATACCCAACTGATTTAACAAGGGTGAAAAGCAGTTCAATAGAAAAAAGATAGCCTTTTCAACAAATGGTGCCAGAACACTGGCCATTGACATCCATAGACAAACACACACGCGATTTAATCTAACTCTCACCCCTTATACAACAAACTGAAAACGATCACAGACTTAAATGTGAATCATAAAACTGTAAAACTTTTAGAAAAAATACAGGAGAAAATCTTCAGGACTTACAGCTGGGAAAAGTTTCTTAGACATAACACCAAAAGCATAATGCACTAATGGAAAAATTGGTAAACTAAACTTCATCAAAACTTAAAATGTTTGCTTTGCAAAGACCCCGTTAAGAGGATGAAAAGACAAGCTATAGAGTGGGAGAAAATACTTGCAAAGCACACACCTGACAAAGGTCTTGGATCTACAATCTACAAGGAATTCTCAAACGTTAACAACAAAATCAAACAATCCAATTAGAAAATGGGCAAAAGAGATAAAAAGACACTTCACCACAGAAGATACACGGATGACAGATAAGCACATTGTTACATAATTCAACACCATTAGTCTTTAGAGAAATGCAAAACCACCATAAAACATCATTACATGCTCACCAGAATGGCTAAAATAAAAACAACAGTGATAACATTGGTGAGGATGCAGACAGGGGGCCTCTTTCACATTTCTGGTGTGAATGTAAAAAGATGCAGCCACTCTGAAAAACAGCCTGATCAGTTTCTTATAAAACAAAACATGCTCTTAACAACACTCCCAGCCATTGCAGTCTGGGGCATTTATCTCAAAGAAATGAAAACTATATTCACACAAAAACCTGTACACAAATGTTCATAGCAGCTTTATTTGTAATACATCAACTGGAACAACCCATATCCCTTCAAAGGGTGAACAGTTAAAAAAACTCTGGTACACCATACCATGGAATACTATGCAGCTACAAAAAGAATGAACTATTTATGGACAGGCACAGGCTGTATGGGTCTCCAGAGAATTACACTGAGTGAAAAAAGCCAGTCCCAAAAGATTACACAATGTATGATTCTATTGATATAACATTCCTGAAATGCAAAATTATAGAGAAGAACAGATTAGTGGTTGCCAGAGGTGAGACATGGTGTGTGTGTGTGTGCGTGCGTGCGTGCGTGCGTGTGTGTGTGTGTGTCCACAAAAGGGTAGCCTGAGGGATCTCTGTGGAGAGGGAACAGTTTTGCATGTGCGTGCGTGCGTGCGTGCGTGTGTGTGTGTCCACAAAAGGGTAGCCTGAGGGATCTCTGTGGAGAGGGAACAGTTTTGCATGTTGTCATAACGGTACTGCCACAAATCCACACGTGATAAATTTCCAGGGAACTACACACACATATCAGTACATGTAAAAATGGGGAAATCCAAAAAAGGGCCATTGATTGTACCGAATGTCCAATTCCTGGTTTAATATTGTCCTATGGTCATGGAACTATTGGGGGAGACTAGGTGAGGGGCAGATAGGACCTCTTTGTACTGTTTTTTTTGCAGCTTCCTGTCAATCTATAATTATTTAAAAATTAAAAAAAAATTTAAGGTGATTCTCAAGTCTCTGACAATATTGAAAGAGCTTTGTTATAGGATTTGAATTAAAGAAAGCAGTAAAATAAAGTTTATGTATATTATGAATACTTGACATTTTAAAAATTGTAGGAAATATATTTATGGAAAATATTTCAAGGTATTAAAAATGATTCATTTTCTTCCCTTTGTTTTCCCAATTTCCTACACAGAAATACAAAACTTATCAAGAGGGCCCAGGCTTCTGTGTAAGGAAATCTGAAACAATAAGGCACCTCTCAGCCTGTCTGTGTGAGGTTCCATTGTCCACCCACCACTGTCATATCCAGATGCATTGAAATATGGGAATGGAAAGTTTAGGCAAAGTTAACTGCGACTTTGAAATACAAATAAGATCAAATAACTTGCTACGAGGAAAAAAAGATGGAGGCCAATAACAGAAAATAATTTGGATATCATTTCTGGATACAAAGAATAAACCCACTCACTGGTGAAAAAGAAGGACTCAGTATTTTTAAAGCTATTAAAATTTCTATACTCAACATGCAAGATTCCTCCTGTGCATTAACATGGAATTTCCAATCAGGGTACAGATGGCAAACATAAATACGCGGAATGTGACCAACAGCACAAACTTTCCAGTGTGGCAGGTGGCGCTTGAGTTCACAGATTTTTTCCTGGGAGGCGGGTGTCTGGGGGTGGGTGGTGTCAACTTACTGGAAATTGACAAACAAAAAAAACTGTTTAAAAGTGAAATTAGGGACGACTGTCTGCTACAGCTAATTAGACAACTGAGTTAAGTGGAACACATTTATTTACTCTTAAATAGTTTCATAGATATGAATACAAAGAGTTTAATTTTTTCCTGCATAGTCAATAGTAGCCATGCAGGCGAAATGAGTAGTAGTCACTTTTGCAATGTGTGTGTGTGTTGGGCTAATAATCCCTTAATCCTTGAAGAAGGCTCAGTATGAATGGTGTTTCTCTACAAAAGGCCAGGCATATACGAAATTCTTGGGGCAATGGAAGAGAACCATTTCTGTCAATACTCTCTGGTCCCAACTACTTTTTGGGTTTGCTGCTAAAAGTAGACCATCCCAATCATCCTTAGAGAAGACTGCCGATTTGGTTAGGAGTTTTGGAGGATGTGGGACATGCAGCTGCCCCGCGGGATGCACTATTTTTCCTATCCCGATGATTCTTACAAAGAGAATTCAGATAAAACCAATCATGAACGTCACAATTAAGTTTAAAACAATTTCAGGAGCTATGTGCAGATAACCTTTTACCAGTTTCCAAAATCGTTGAAATGATCAAACTTTCGGACAAAAACCTCATTTAAAGTAGTTAACTAAATAACTATCATTTCTTTTTTTTAAACCAACTTAGTTATATTTTAAAAGATTATGAAACATATTGCTAAAAGAAAAAAAATTAGATATAGCTCAGCGTTTTCAAATGGCCCCCAGCCCATCTGACATCAATTCGCCCTCTATCCCTGAGCCCACAGAATGGCCAGAGCTGGGGGAACTTGACACAAAACAATAACTCAGATGGAATTAAGCTAATTGTTGAAATCCACACATACATTGGTTTTTGACAATTTGAGCTATAAATTACAGATTTCCAAACATTCATAAGCACAGACAAAGTATTTCAAGTGAGGAGAGAAATCAAGTTAGTTTACACAGCACAGTGTCCTTTCAGGCTGTTTTTATGACACAACTTACTTCTATCAGAATTTCCACTGTTATCTGAAAACACCAAAGACTGAGAATCTATAGATTCATGGTAAAGCACACCAAAGAAACTAGCTAATTAAAATTTTAATTTGCAACAGAAGAATTTTATCTACCTAAAGTTCCTTGCTATCCACTGACCTGTGACATGGTTCAAAAGAAATCTTCCGACCTGGCAAACTTTTCTAGGAGAAACTAGGGGTCATGCATAGATTAAATACAATATCAACTTCATTATTCATTGAACCTTCCAGAAGACAAGCCACATTTTGTACTAAAGCTGTTTCATTCTCTGTTGTGTCTCTTTATCCCTAGCAAAATGACACACAGTGTTTACTCAATAAGTTATTTGTGCAAGGAACCAATGAAAACTTGGTGGAATGGTTTAAAATAGTGTATCAAACACCCTCCTATTTAGCATTCTACAGGATGCTCTGCTCAGAATGCTAGTCTGCAGAACCACTGCGTGCCATGACCTCATCAACATGATGAGAGCTGAGCCCTGGGCTTGAGAACTGCCTATACTCCCAAAGCCATTATTTGCATTATACATAATTTTTAAGTTCAAAGAAATCACATTATAAAAGTTTTTAAAGAATCTATCTTAGCTTGAGGTTTGGCAAAATGCTTCAGCCAGGCTCAACAATTCCAGGTGTCCTGTTCCACATCTGGACCATGTGCCTCACCTGTGACAGACTTCGGAGATGGTGGAGAAAATCCCAAGAGATTTCTGAAGCTCTTGTAGTAGTATACCAAAAAGTTAACTATTCATGCTAGAAAAAGTGGTTTGGAAACTTGGTTAGAAAACCCATCTGTTGAGGATACTACTCTGAATTGCTAAATAAAAGTTCCATCATTTCCGAAGCACAAAGACCAGTTCTTTTTTTAGTGGCACAGCAGGGAGAGGCCACCAACCACACATAATCCCTGGACTTTGGATGCAGCTGGTATCCTGGCAACAGCTGCAGGTGCTCGGTCACTCTCTCCACTAATTCCACAGTCAAGCTTTGACACTGATCTACTAGGCTCTATCGACAGTTTGAAATCTGAACGGTGTCTTATCATTAGCACAGGAGCACACAGATACAATATTGCTGAATTGAAAATGCTCAGGTAGGTTGAACTCGTACCCTGCAAGTATTGAGCAGCCTGGCCACTTACTCATGTTTATTCACACTTTATTTTTGGTTAAACTTCTTAATACAAGACAATGCTTAGAGGAAAAAGGATCTGTTTAAAAAGAACGACTCGTAGTGCTCATGAATAGCCAGCATCCTGGGCAGAGCAGGAAGGAACCTCAGGGATAACTCAGATAACCTAGTCCTCCCTCCCAATGCGAGGGTCTTTCTTCTCTCTCTCTTAGATGACATCCATCATTAGATGACACTGTTAGTGAGTCAAACACAGGGTACTGCTTTAAATGGACTTGGCTAATTTCTGCATCAATTACAAGCTGATACATTTTAAAAAGGAAACCGGCCTACTATCATCTGTTTTTAAATGTTTCCAAATTGCTCTTCTTTCCCAGAATGACATCTTTGGAACATTAGTGCAAATCCCTGCTGAGATTTGCATCCGTATTCTTGGATCTTCCCCAGAACTTAGCCCTGCTGAAAAACACACACGGTTGGGTCAAACTTTGTTCATGAGAAACCAGTATTTGTATCTCAAAATGAGTTCTCACCAGCAGGCTGTCCCAAAGCAATGACTGGAAATTGCACCAAACCGTGTGTGTGTGTGTGTGTGTGTGTGTGTGTGTGTGTAGCAACCGATGCAGTTCAGAAGTTCAGTTTTCAGCTACTTCTTCGCACAGAGTGACATATTTTTCTTATTATACTTGGAAGTTTTCAGATAATGGTTACTCAGGAAATTACCACTGCCCCTTTCCCACAAGTAACAGATCTGTACACTTTCACTAGTTCATGCAAATTTTCACTTATGTCAAGCCTTGTGACTAACATATTCCCAGACTGTCACACCAGCTTTATAAAGCTGAATGTGATATAAAGCCTAACCTGCCTCCTTTTGTTGTGAAACCTGGATGCAAAGAATTAACAATTGAACCAGGAGCTGCTGGCTGAATAGAAACCCAACAGGCATTTCTGTTCCATTCCATTCCTCTTCCCAGGCCGGATGTGCATCCTGTTTGGCGGAGGCAGAAAGAAGTTCTCCGGGACAACAACAACACCCTAGGTCACGAGGCCTCAGTGGATGTAAAAACTGGAGGCAGGCATGCTGGTGCTGGTGAGGACCTGAGCCTCCCTCACTTTGGTCCTGAAAGGACACAGGCACTGTGGACGTCAGATGCAGAGACCAAAACTAACATATGGGCTGAAGCAGTTTTGCTTTTGTTCTTTTTAAGAAAACAAATCTGACCTTCCATCCTTGATACTTGGAGCAGAGGAGACACACTGCCACACCAGCAACTCCAGAGCAAGTCTTAAAAGTACACAGATCACGCATGTGCTCAGGGCCTAGCCCACAAAAAAAGTCACGAGTTTTGTAAAGATAGATCGGCAATTTACAAAACCTGATTTTGTAATGCCTTTAGGGAATTATTGCATATAGCCTTTTGCCCTATGCAGCTAGAATAACATTCATTCACTAAACACCATGAAAAAATTACTGATTTCTCTTGCAATTTGGGCTCAGATATACTGTAATCACTTGAACTGGGAACATACAACCTAAGCAAATAAATTTGCTTTCATCGCAGGTACAGGGTAGGTTTCACGATGGGAAAGGGGAAGCCTCCTTCACAGTTATTTATGACCACCCCAATCACCTCTAATGCCTGAGATTTCTTTATGTTGAAAGAGGACGAAGAACCACCCTGGGCCAGAGCAGTCTCCTCACCCAGCCACGCCCCTTCACCCAGCATCCTCAGAGGCATGGGCTGCTGTCGCCTTGCTGCAGGTAAAAGTATCTTTTAGACAGACCATGGGAGAAAGAAAAAGACTAGGGAGCAGTGCATCTGGAGAAGTGACAGACACAGGTGGAGGTGATTGGGGAGTCCTGGGGTGTGACAGTGGGGGCAAATGGGTGGGGTGGTCGTTCAGCCTTCAAAGCAGGCTCAGAAGAAGACACCCCTGGCTCACTTCATTCATCTGAAGAGGGAGGCACTGGCTGATCTAACTTGGCCAACACTGACAGTAGTTTTACTTGTAAGTGAGAACCTCAAGGTGGAAGGAGGATCAAGAGGTTGACAGAGCAGCCTGCAGAGCTGGGAGCCACCCCAGATATTCTCCGAATCCTTAGAGAAGGAAATAAACTCCATACAGGATACAGAATAGGCAGATTGAGCCAAATTCTTTAAATTTCAAAGCAAAAGGTGTTCTCAGCCGACATATGAGAGGTGCACTCCAAGCTGCGTCACTTACTGACTTTGGTGAGTGGCTTGATCCCCCGTGTCTCGGTAATCGGAGATAATCACAGTATCCACACTTCATGGACTCGGTGCAGAGATGGCAGGTGGTGTTGGTAAACAGATGCTACCTGCCACTTACATGACTGTTAGTATTATCTGTATATACACATGTCTGTATGCCTACATTTGTATATATGGGCACATGTAATACACAGGAGGGGACCTCAAAAAGCCCAAGTAAAAACAGAATTAAAGGTAATATGAATCTTTTCATGAATAATCAGTGAATTTAACAAAAATCTCTATCTTTATTCTGTGAGAGAAAGATGGGAAGCTGTAATCCCCGCCCTCCAGGTGTTCAGACTCTGGAGAGGTGAGCAGATGCACAAATAATAAACATTTTTAAAACTGCAGGATGCCAAGCACTACACATGGCTTGGTCACCTGGGCAGAGCCCAGTCTGAGCTGGGAGGTTTATCCAGCGCTGGAGCCCAGGGCAGCATCGCATCATGGAAACCCACCATCTGTCACTGTGGAGGGGCTCCCAGGCACACTGGGGGACTCCACAGATGAGACATTGGAGGTGAAGGTCACAGAAGCCCTCCAGGAGCAGCAGTGGGTGGGGGTGGACGTGGTGGACAGGAGCCCAGAGGAATGGAGGCCATGGGGGCCTGCAATCTGAGTGGGGGGCTGGGAAGGTGTGACACCAGGGTGTCACATGGGAAAGGCAGGCCGAGCCAGGCCAAGGAACAGCATGAAAGGTGCTGTTTAAATTATACCAGAACTCATGAGGGTCCCCAGTGCAGGAAACTCACTTCCTTTTAGCTTTTTGGTCCAATGCACGGCAGGTGCCCGGTGTGTGGTTATGGGCGAGGGAGGATTAAAGGCGTTTGTCTGTGGACAGTGAGGATCACGGTGGCTTCCTGGGCTGCACAGACACAGCCACATTTGCGTTTCATAGTAAGGATGATCTAGAAGAATCCTCTGGTGGGAGGACCTGGAGCTGGGAGAGAGCAGGTGCTGGAGCAAAACCCCCAGGACTCCCATCTAGGGGGAGGACGGGCCGCAGAGGCAACTGCCTGTCTGCCCCTCTTTCTTCTGGCTTCACCCGATCCTGGCTTTTCCTCCCCAATTGCTGGGGCCACTGTCTTCTGTGCGATTCCCTTCCTGCACAGGCTGTTTCTTCCTTCCTGGTAATCACAGCTCTTTAAGCCGGTTTGAATATTTCGGGGATGAGCTGGGTTGGACCCATTCATATGGGCTGGACTTTTATGACAGGGTTTGCATGTTTCCCATGTTTGATATTCAAGGTACAAACGAACTTCATCTATTTGTAAATTACGAGCTTTCAACACGCAGGTAGCCGTCAGTTCTGCAAATGCTCAACCGACTAGGACCAGTTTGCAGAAACACCGGCCGGCCGGCTCGGTGGGTCACGAGCTGTGCCCCGCGCTGCGTTTCCCTTTGTTTCCGAGGAAACTGACCTTATAAATTACGAGCTTTCAACACGCAGGTAGCCGTCAGTTCTGCAAATGCTCAACCGACTAGGACCAGTTTGCAGAAACACCGGCCGGCTGGCCCGGTGGGTCACGAGCTGTGCCCCGCGCTGCGTTTCCCTTTGTTTCCGAGGAAACTGACCTTAGGGACGCGGTCTACGATCATTTCCCGGGAAAACACAAAATCCATTTCATAAGCACCTTGGTGCACTTTATCGCCCTCCCCTCTCCAGGGCTCTTCAGTGCCCCCAAACCTCTCTCCCACGTGTCAGATAGAGGACGGCCGCGACACCTGCGCCCCAGCCACGGCCGCACCCACACCCCAGCCAAGGCCGCGACACCTGCGCCCCAGCCGCGGCTGCACCCACGCCCCAGCCGAGGCCGCGACAACTGCGCCCCAGCCACGGCCGCGCCCGCACCGCAGCCCCAGGACGGCCGCGACACCTGCGCCCCAGCCACGGCCGCACCCACACCCCAGCCAAGGCCGCGACACCTGCGCCCCAGCCGCGGCTGCACCCACGCCCCAGCCGAGGCCGCGACAACTGCGCCCCAGCCACGGCCGCGCCCGCACTGCAGCCCCGAGTGAATCCGCCGAGCCTGGGGTCCCGGGCTCGGGTCATTCACTTCTCCGCTGCAGATGTTTGCCATCGTCCCACACGTTCCCTTTCTTCTTTTCTCTCTCTCATCTCCCATTTTTAAAAGTATCTGAGGGAAATAAAAATAAGAGTCGACAAATTTCTGAACGAACTTTTCTTGTTTGGGGCCCCTTTGGGCACCTAGCTTGTGACTGTTCTTTAGAAGGAAGTTTCTTTCTGTTGCAGGAGTTCTCAGTGTGACACCGTGAGAATGGCCACTTTTCTGATGTACAAAAGTCCAGACAGAGGGAATGAGAAATTGGGAACTTTCACGAAGGCAAGTGTCTGCTGTCCTCCTGAGATCCCCTGATCAAGGTCGCCGGCTGGAGTATCCCAGGATCGTCTTTCCTTCCAGCCAGTGGGGTCTCTTTGGAAAGCAGCCCTCGGTGGCCAGATCCCATTTCATCAGATCACTCTTCAAGGAGAGGGTAGAGGGGCTGTGATCCTTTTTGTATCTGAGCTGATGTGGCCGTGAAAATGTTTTCAAAGATGATCTCTTTAATTACCTATTGAGAGGCCGTAGTATAGTCAAGGTTCTCCAGAGAGACAGAACCAATAGGGTATGCAAACAAATTCATGAGATGATTTATTAGGGGAATTGGCTCACACGATTGTGAAGGCTGGAGCGTCCCACAAAAGGCTCTCTGCAAACTAGATGCTGGTAGCGAGTCTCAGTCCAAGTCCAGAAGCCTCAGAAGCAGGGAAGCCAATGGTGTGATTCTCAGTCCAAGGCCAAAGGCCTGAGGGCCAGGGGTTGCCACTGACGTAAGTCCTGGAACCCAGAGGCTGAAGGGTCTTGAGTTCTCATGTCCACAGACAGGAGAGAAGAGCAGCGCCCAGCTCCAGTGGAAACAGGGCAAGAGATTTGCCTTTTCCTCTGTTTTCATTCTTTCTACACCCCCAGTGGATTGGATGGTTCCTGCCCATACTGAGGGTGGACCTTTCCCACCCTGTCCACTTAGGCTCGCATGCTAATCTCTTCTGGAAACACCCTCACAGATACACCCAAAAATAATGCTTTGCTGGGTTTCCAGGTATTCCTTAACCTTGTCAAGTTGACACCTCAAATTAACCATCACAGAGACATTTACTTAGTTACCCATCAAGAGGCTATGGCCAGGGAAGAAAGCAGACAACTTAGGGCTGTTCCAGAAAGCGGGAGAGAACTGCCTGCTGGATTTCGCCGGAATTGCACACGGGGCAGGCAGGGCTTCCCGTCCTTATCTATCCATCCATCGTTATTTCTATTTAAGATAAAGAAACTGCCTCCTGTGCAAGAATGGAATCAGCTTTATTTCCTCTCAGAGGTCCCTTAAGGAAATCTCTAGCATTAAAGAGAGAAAAAGAAAATGAGCCTTCTACAAAATCTTACTAAAATGTACATTTTATGTTCTAAAGTACAAAATTGTTTTAAACAATGGAGAGAGGCTTAAGAGAAGCCAATTTCTCTCTAATGCTAACGCCAATCTAATAGTGAATCTATGTTAACAGCTTGGGGGCTCTTAGAAAAACTTGAAAATCCCAAGACTGTCCTGGCAAGCCTGGCCCGTGAGGAAAGACCAGGTTTAGGAACCAGCGGCTCACCCTCCCCTGCCCCCGATAATTTATTTTACAACCAATTCCAAATCATTCAACTGAGGTTCATTGCTGAAGCTAGAGTCATGACAATGAGAAGGAATTGGATTGAACAATTAAAGTCCCAAATTTTCTCTAATGCTCTGAACTCTGGCCATTTTTCTGGCTTCCCTCAGGGGTATGTGGCCAGGGTCTCATTTGGGCTCAGCAGTTTCCTGGATCCAATGCCTGTGCTGTCACGTGGCGGTGCTTCCCCACATGTGCACAGCTGTGGCCTTGCTGCCCTGACCGCCGGGCTGTCTGCGCTGGGCATGACTGTGCTCACAAGAGCCACCCTAGCCATCTCCATGACCTGGAAGCCATGCCTGCAGCCGGCTGGACACTCCCGGGCTGTGCTGAGATCCACAGCAGACAGCAGTGCCCTAGACAGTGACGACTGAAGCAGCCATCCACGAGCCTGTGCATGGTCAGGTGGTGCACAGGAGCCCAGCACAGGCAGCCAGGGTGAAGGCACACCTTGGGCAAATGGCCTTGCGAAGGCTAGTGCTCAGCATTCCACATGGGAACAGAGGTCACCCCAGGTTGCTCAGTAGACATCAGTCTGTGGGCTCTGCAGGGACATCCCCAAGAGGCACATTTTCAGCAGAACAGAAGGTGTTCTCCTGTGCTAGTATAAAACTGCCATGTGATCTGATAACAATTTCTCAAGAGAGAGACATGGAAGTTGGGATAAGGATAAGAATGGGGAGGGTGCTCCATAAATCTAGACTAAAATTTAGGAATTAACCTACAAAGCTCAGCTTGAGACCTGTGATGGTTTATATTACCAGGAGGGTGTGTGCAAGATGAGCAGACTTCTGTGCTCCTGGAACCTAGGGTTCTGGGCTGTGCAACCAGCCTATTATTGTAGGGTGAGGTAGTTCTACAATGGGAAGAGCCTACCTCAGCATCACTTCTAGAATCTTCCCCTGAAAGGGCTCACAGGCAGTTTCTTGGCATCTCCAAGGGACCCTCTTGCAGGTGCAGGCTCCAGTCTGACAAGCATGTTCATCCGAGGGCTTCCTTCCTTCTCAGTCCTGCTGGCCATGTCACTGTGACAACTTCACTGTTGGTGCCAAAAGTCCTGCCTGGGTTTGGCCTCTCGATGATTCTGAAGCGTCCCCCCCACCAGGGATTCTACGGTGGGGCAGAATGCCCCACAGAAGGCAAGAATGGCTTTCTCCCTAACTGTCTCCCCGGAAGTCCTCACTTGTGTCCAGAGTCCATTTGGAACAGTTCCATCCATTTCTGACCATCTCCCAACCCTGTCCTGGAGCCTCACCAAGGCTTTCAAGGGAAAAAACCCTGTCCACCTCTGGCCTTCAGGCCTCCGCAGGAGCCCTCTGAGTTAGAGAGGAGGAGACGGATGCTGGGCCAACCCCCCATCACACACATGCCTACCTCACCCTGCACCCACCAGCCCAGAGGAGTCCAGGGACCAGCTCAGATCACAGCACCCACCAGAGGCAGAGCAGGGGCCGGAGAACAAGGTCTTACCCCCTCGCCTTCAGGCCTGGTGGCCAAATCACAGAGAGTGGACTTAGCAAGAGAGATCTTCCCGCAGGTGTGAATGACTCACAGAAATCCTGCTCTGCCTCACAGACGCAGATGTGAGCAGAAGGAACCTGTTAGCCCACAGGGTTGCAAATACACGGAAAGCAGCTCCCACGACGGGCCAGATGAATGAACGGGTGAAAACCCCATGACGAGCTGTTGAGGTGGATGAGGAAGACATCACCAGCATCAGAGGTCTGGCACTCTTCCACAAAATGCCCTTTGCTATCTGCGAAAACATGCTGGAGCTGACCATGGCCACATCCACTGAGGCACATCTGACGCTCTGTCTAAAGCATGGCTTGAGAAGTCCTTCTCCAGTGTGTCCCTGCCGTTCTGGCCACCTGTCTGCAGCCCTGCCCTGCTCCTGCTGCTGATGTGTGATCCACACATCAGACACAACCAGTGTTCACTTTCCACACATGTCCCCGGGCAGGAATGATCGACAAGGAGACTGCAGCCCAGAAGATTCACACTAGTGACTAAAAACTGGGAGGAAAACGGGCAGCCACGTTAGAGCAAGAGGATGGAATGAGCAAACACCCGAGAGGGAAATAAGAAAAAGATGACTAATTTTGGTCCATTTCCCAGGGCTCCAGCCTGATATAAGAATGTAGACATGGACAGATTGGCAATGGGAAAGTGCCAACATATCACAGTACTAGGTTTCCAAGAAAATAATTTTGACCAGGAAACTAGCTTGAAACAGAGTGTAGTAAATCAGCAGCTGATGGATATGCTTACAAACTGATGTGCAATTCACTGTATCACTGAATTGAGCCTGGGTTAAAAATACAGCTGGGACTGAGATAAATCACTGCACATCACGCCCCAGTCTGAACTGGGAAATCCATTCAGAGGAAACCCATGGTGTTCTCATGGAACATGCAGAATTTCTCAGACCAGTAGTACAAGGAGGTTACATCTCTCTCTAGCAATCTATGACAAACTTGAATTTCCCAAGGGTCTGTTAGAAATAATGGCTTAGAGAAATCTTTTTCCTTCTTAATCTAAAAAACAACTCATGTGAGGAAAGAGCACACCACCAAAGTATGATGACTGCACACTGCAGCCCCCGTGCCCCAGTCTAGGCTGGAAGTCAGAGCTCTACCTGCCCCAAGCACCCTCTGTCCACAGGTCCAAGAGCCTTCCCACAGCTGCTGCTCCCTGCTCTGTGACCAAGAGAAAGGGAGCATGCAACAGATCTGTGCATATGACAGATCTCAACTTTCGTGGGGTGACAGAAACCCTTGCGAATATGGTGAAAACTTAGCACATTCTTGCCAGAAAAACACACAAGTGCACATCCACATAAAATCTGTCACAGAATGTCAGGAATTTCTGAGACCCATTATAGAAGCCACTCTAAGAATGCCTGTTCTAAGAGGACTACATTAAAAGAAAATTGAATGCAAAATCTATTATTGACTAATATTTTGGGGGGCTGAATTTATTTCAGTGTTTCTGAAACACGTATGACTTCAGCGACTCCACTAAGCATACACAGAGCCCTGCAGTGGAGCCTGATGGTAACTAGTCTTGTGTAGCTAGTGACTCAAAGTCTTCTCTAAGTGGATCTCCAAAGGGAGTTGGCATAATTTGTGATGCTGGAAAACAAGCAAATGGCAAGCGTGTTTTGTGCAAAGAACATGATATTTTAAACCAGAAAATCTGGGTTTCAGTCTAGACTCTGCTTCTTCCTGGTTTTGTGATTTTGGACAAGTCAGTTTCTTTGTCTCATTTACTAAATAATGTACATTAAGATGTATGAAGAATTCAGCTCACATTAATACATGTATATACAATATTGTATTCTGGATTTATTAACAAAGAGCTTTATCAATAAAAAAAACAGAAGAAGCTTGTAAGTAAAAAAAACCCCGCAAATTTACCATAAATTAATGGGCTGTATATACAATATTGTATTCTGGATTTATTAACAAAGAGCTTTATCAATAAAAAAACAGAAGAAGCTTGTAAGTAAAAAAAACCCCGCAAATTTACCATAAATTAATGGGCACAGACACAAGCACATCACACAGATTTATTCTCTTTTGATGTGGATTTCTCCCCAAGGACTGGCAAAGTCCTCACCCACAGGTGCTGAGAGGTGGCGTGTGGGCCTCGCGCTGACCGTGGCTTGGCTCCCTCTGCATCTCTCACCATCCTCTGCGGGCTGGTTTTCTTCTGATGGTGATGTCTCTTCTGGAAAGAAGCCGGGATGGGGGCCTCGCAAGACGATGCCACCTTAGCCACTGTGGCTGCTTTCCAAGTTACGTTTACTTTTCACATCAGCCAGCTGCCTTTCTGCACCTCATGCATCTCTTTTTCTGCTGAAGAATCTTCTGGGTAGTTTGGAAAAGACATGATGATCGTGTTGTCAGATGATTCGCCCTCACTGACTCCCACCAGTGAGTAGCTCTCAGGGTCTGTGTCCCCGGGCCACTCTTTCTTTCTGGCTGCGCCCTGACCGGACACACTCTCCGGTGAGGCACCTTCCTGGCCATACTCAGGATTCCTCTCTCAGTGTTGGCCACACCATCAGCAGCTGCAGAGACCACATGGAATTTTACCTCATGGGCTGTTTTCCCGACTGTAACGTCTTTACGACCCCTCTGGTAACTGATATATATTCTGCCACTGTGATTTGGGATGGGAGGATGGGAAAATGCTCCTCCTGAAAAGACAGCTCCCTCAGAAATGACACCTCTCCCTCCCTGGGCATTGTTCCATTTCCTTGAGAAGCTCCATTTCCTTCCTCATCTCACAGAGCTGCTAGGCAAGAGCCGAAACCTGAATTCCAATCCTGCTTTCCCAGCAGAAACGTCTTGTTCTGCCCTCTTAACTATGCTATTGCACCAAGAACGATGAGATTCACAGAAGAGATTTCATTTGTTTTTTCACTTTGTAGGTCTTAAAGCTCAGAATGAAAGTATTGGGTAGGCAATTATCACTTGAAAGAAAGTCTGGGAAATCACACACATACATTTGAGGAGGAGGCACTACAGCACGAGGATGACTTGGGAACATGTGTAAACTGCCTGAGCCCACAGAGCTTTATTCATTGACAGTCTCCTGAGCTCCCCTGTCATGTGCTGTGCTGAATCCAAGGGGCTCTGCCAAGGCTCCAAACCCCTAGGAAAGCAGCCACTGTGTAAACACAGGCCCCAGGTATGTTTCCACACAGGCAGTTACTGTCTCATTGATAAGAGCACAAAAGGCGTCGCTTAATATTGTCTCATTTACCTTCTGCCTACCTACATGATATGAAATTATTTTTGACAGATTCAACCATTCCACAACCAGAAATTAATGTCCCCAGTGACAATGCTCTTTAATCTTTGCTTTGTGTATTTCACCTGCAAAAACAAAAACAAACAAAAAACTCCAAACCTATAGGACTCATAAAGATACACAAAATTACCACCATTACTTAACACTCTCCTAGAGATTGTAGAAAATAAAGTTAAGCACAGATATAGAAATAGGAACTACAAATATCTCTCAAAGGCACTATGCTTGTAAAGTCAGCATACTAAGAGCATAAACTAAAATATATATTAGATCTAATAACAAAGGGCTTGGATGCAAATTATGAATAAAATACACAAATCATTTCATCCTCATTAATCAAAATTATGAGAGAGTGAATGCAAAAGGAAAACCAGATAACATTCAAAGGAGTAAATATTAAATATTTACTCATAAATACTTAATGGCAAATACTGATTTTAAAAATAACAATGAAAGAATATATAGAAAAACAAACTAAAACAGAGACACAAAGGTAGATTTGAATAAGTAGAAGGATATGGTGTGAAGACTGTGTTGTTAATTCTTTGCAATGTAATAGATTTTTAATCCAATTTAAATCCAAATTTAAATAATAAAGAATAGCATATTTTTTCTACAAACTTTTTAAAGTACCCTCATATTTGGAAGATGGAAAGTCAAGTCCATCTCCAGTTGACATCAGATACCAAAATATCTCCTAGTTGGTTTAATGTTAAATAATCACAAACACAACACGGAAAACTAGGAAAAATCTAAGCAAAGGAGTCACTGATTTCAGAACATGAAAAAACTCAGTATAAAAGAAATGGCACCCTCTGTCCAGAAGCAGGCAAAAGAGCACTCTAAAAATACCACTTCCACATGGGTGGCCCACTGCCACAGCCACGGTTGCCAAAAAGGCAGCTCAACACCATAGCAGCAGCAACAGCCACCATGAAGATGACCTGCCAGACACTCAAATGCATTGACACAAGGAAAGTCACCAGCAGAGACCAGAAAAAGAAAAGGATGTCTTTTTCCTCAAAGCCCACTCCATGGTAATAGAAGAAGCACCTGCTTGCTCTACCAGATGACCAGACATCAATGTAGAGACAGAAGAAATACAAAGACCCAAGAAAATATGACACCACCAAAAGAATACAGTGATTCTCAAATATCAGACCATATAGAACAGGAAACCCTTGAAATGACTAAGAAGAAATTCCAAGCAACAATCTTAAGGAAACTCACTGAGATACAAGAAGACTCAGACAACATAATGAAATGAGAAAAAAATCAAGGATATAAAGGAGGAAATTTACACAGATTAGTACCTTAAAAAAAATGTAGCAGAACTCATGGAACTGAAAGATTCACTCAAAATAAAAAAACACAACTGATAGCTTAACCAGCAGGCTAGAAGAAGCAGACAAAAAAACTTCTCATCTTGAAGACACAGTCTTTTTGAAATAACCTACGTGGGGAAAAAAAAAAGGAAAAAGAATTTTAAAAAATGAAGAAAATTTAAGGGAGCTAGCAGACAACCTTAAGCACACAAACATTCAAACCATGGGTGTTCCAGAAGGGAACGAGAAAGGAAAAGGCATGGAAAACCTATTCAACAAAATAATGATGGAAAACTTCCCAGGTATAGGGAGAGATATGGACCTTCAGATCCAAGAGGCTCAAAGATTCCCAAACAGATTCAACTCAAAAAGATCCTCTTCAAGACACATTATAGTCAAACTGCCAAATCTCAAAGACAAAGAGAGAATCTTGAAGCAGAGAAACATCAAGTCACCTACAAGGGAGCCCTACCAGACTAACAGCAGACTTCTCAATAAAAACTCTACACACCAGAAGAAAATGGGATGATATATTCAAATGCTAAAAGAAAAAAACTGCCAGCCAAGAATATTGTACCCAGCAAGGCTGTCCTTCAGAAATGAGGGGAAAATAGTGTATTTTCCAGACAAACAAAAGCTGTGGGGGTTCACCACCACATGACAAGCCCTACAAGAAATCCTCAAGGAAGTCCTGAATCTGGAATCTGAAAAATGATAGTCACTACCACAAATACACAAGAAAGAACAAAACCCACTGGTAGAACAAAAATGCAAATGAGAAAGAGGAAGAAACTAAATCTTACCACCACAAAAAGCCATAGTGACAATGTAATAATGTCCCTGCTTTTAGTATTTTATTTCTGATTTTAGTAATTTCTGATTTTAGTAATTTCAGTCTTCTCTCTTTTTTCTTGGTCATTCTAGGTAAAGGTTTGCAAATTTTGTTATCTTTTTAAAGAATCAACTTTTGGTTTTGTTGATTTTCTCTACTATTTTTTAATTCCCTATTTCATGTATTTCTCTTGTAATCTTTGTTATTTCCTACTTATATTTGCTTTTGGCTTAGTTTGCTCTACTTTTTCTATTTTCTGAAGGTAAAAGTTTACATTATTGATTTCAGTTTTTTCTTATTTTTAATACAGGTGTTTACAACTATAAATTTTCTTCTAAGCACTGCATGAACCCTTGATCCTATAAATTTTGATACGTTGTGCTGTGATCTTTATCTCAAAGTATTCTCTAATATCCCTGTGATTTTTCTTTTTACCATTCTTTAGGAGAGGGTTATTTAAGTTCCACACATTTGTGAGTTTTCTAAATTTCCTTCAGTTATTGTGGTCAGAGAACATATTTTCTATGATCTTTTTTAAAAAAGGTAAAATTTAAGCAAGCAAACAAAAACGTTCATGGAAAGATTTCCATTATCTTTCAATTCTGTTTTTCCATGGACTTTTTGAAGTGCCCTTGTGTTTATATTGTTTTATTGATTTTTATGCAATTTATGTTGCTAAACTTAGATATTTGATTTCTGTTCTTGATTTCTTTTTATTAAGTGGAATTGTTGATTAGCTTAGAAATTAATTTGCCTTTGAAAAATTTATTCATCTTCCTCTGTCGAAATTAATTTGATATTTGTATGCTTTTGGAAGAATTTAGAGAGCTATTGATATTTCTATGCTTTTGGAAGACTTTAGAGAGCTATTTCAAGTAATTACAGAGATTATAAAATGAAATATGTACATTTAAATAAGTTTTACATCACCAGATTTTGTGAAAATTAGAAGCCCTGCTTTCTGTAGAGTGTTGTGTTAGTCATCTGTTACTCAGTTTATGTATTTGTTATCCAAACAAATAAATGTGCATATCCTTAAAAAAAAACAGCAAAAGCGGAAAGACAAATATTTAACTACGTAAAAAGTCCTACACTTTAAAATCTCACAAACAAAATGAAATAGCCAGTGACAAACAGGGAAAATATTTGGATCCAACAATAGTTAGTGTGTTTGTGTTCCAACATGCCAAAAGAAAAACAGAGAGTTTACATGTAAGGAAATTAAATATCCAAGAATGTATTTTTTTAAGTAATCTCACTAGTAATCAAAGAAATAAAATTAAGTAGATGAGAGACTATTTTTTTGTCTTATCTATTAACTAAAACGCTGAGAATAAAAATATACCATGTTTGCCAGATTGAAGTATAGTGATTACTAGTAAATGCCAGGGCAAGCACAGATTGATGATCATTCTGGAAAGCAATCTGGCATCTCTGTATCAAAAACTTTAATCTTGAGAAACAAGTGATTTCATTTTCAGGATTTTTGGAAAAAAATCAGACCAAGAGACAAATACTTTCATGTAAGTGTTCCATCTCGGCATTATTTATATTGAAGAACATTAGAGAAATAAACCCTAAATCTTCTGTATTGTTTAAGTAAATTAGAGGCATACAACAGACCATAATAGATAAAATTCCCTTATGACAGTATTTAATGAAATGGAAACATACTTAAAATATGCAGTTTCTTTTTAAAGGACACAAAATTATATCAATTTTAAAACAAAATTCCTATGTAGGTACGAACTTAAGAATGAACAAAAATGTGCCCAGATATTAAATATTTATATCTGAGTGGTGGGACTTACAAGGGATTCTAATTTTCTTTACAGTTTTCTGATTCAGATATCTGATACAGTGTCTTCCCCATGTTATGTACTCAATGAATATTGGTGAAAAAAATGAAACTACTTCAAATTTCTGACATAAGCATATACAATTACTAATTTTATATTAAGAAGAGAGAACAAAAACATGTTATAAAATGAAATTTAATAAAAAATTACAGGTTTAAGAGAATAATCCTCCATACCAGCAAACAAGGTGGTTGGTGGCCCCAGGCTCTGGCTAAACCAAGGGATGTTCACTTTTGTCAAATTCCACAGAAACACCACAAGTGAGGGGTGACATAGCTCTCCCCTCACAGAGAATCTGTAGAGGACCCCGGGACAATGTTCACGTGTCACACGTGAAACGGTCCTTCCCAGTACACGCTGCTGGCTACTTTCCTTCCCCATCCTGCCATCTACCTGGTGGTGAGTCTTAGTGATGGGGACCAGGAAGCCCTCCCATTCCTCCTGCTGTGGTCCCACCACCAAGGGTCCCACGGGACACGCACAGGGACGAGCAGAGCCTGAAGCCGCGCCAGTGTCATCAGCAGCTGCACGGGAGCCTCCGTGCTCAGGCACACACTCCCACATTCTTGCTCCCCTTGAATCCACAGGTTTGGGTCTCACCACTGCCCAGCCACAGGAGGACACTCGGGAAGAGGCAGAAACACAGCTGGGGAGGTTGAGCCCCTTGGAGTCCACACGTGGGCAGAGGGAACAGGGGAGAGAAGGGACAGGCCACCTCTGCATACCCTGCCCTGCCCATGAGGATGGGGTAGGGGGGCGACCAGCAGTGCCCAGGAACTCTCTGGAGGAGGTGGAGCCAGGCTGGCATGGGGAAGGCAGGAGGACAGTGTCCTTGGTCCCTGTGAAGCCCCATCAGATGCAGAAAGTCCATCCAAAGACAGCACAGGCCCTGCACAAATCCAGCTACTTATAACCTTTTCTGGGAATGACACTCCATCTGGAAAGTCAATCCCTGTGAAGCCCCATCAGATGCAGAAAGTCCATCCAAAGACAGCACAAGCCCTGCACAAATCCAGCTACTTATAACCTTTTCTGGGAATGACACTCCATCTGGAAAGTCATCCATTCCTTCTGGTTTAGATCCTTTTGAACTACGTGCTGTAGATACCCGACGCAGAGCACCACCCTTGCAAGCTCAGAGAAAGTTGCTGCTGAAGAGAACAAAGTTGCAGGGGGCATTTGTCTATTTCACTAAGTCAAGGATGAGACACCACATGCACATGTACCAGCACTGGGGGGTGTACTGCTCTTCACTGAAAGAGTGGAACAACAGAAAACCCAGGAATAATGTTCCTGCTGAGGAAGGCTTCCCGGTGCCTCCGTGCAGAATGTGCCCAGATCGTGCTGTAGTCAACTGTTTCTAAAGGGAGTGTCTCACAACACAGCCACATGGATTTTATCATCTCCATGAGTGGTGGCTGCAGCTGTCCCCTGGTGGAGTTACTTCCGGAGATTCCAGGCTCATTATCCTAAAGCCCAAAATTCCCCTTGGGAGCCTGACTGCATGAGATTCCAACCTAGGATCAATAAGCTGCGTGGTTTGGAATTTTGCTGATTTTGAAATAATTGATATAGAGTTCAAAGGGAAGGAAGGCAATATCCTCCATCCACGTGAAGCTACATCAGATGCAGAAAACCCACTTCAAAGACAACACTGGCCCCAAATAAACGCAGCTACTCATGACCTTTAAAATGATTTTCCGTCCTAAAAAGCTCCAAATAAAACCATTTCTATGCAGTGCAATCATGGCACACAGGCCACCTTCACCACGTGGGGAGCTGAAACATGACTCCCCGCTCGCTTCCTGAGTGCTGACACCCTGACCAGTGGCCGACTACAA
This sequence comes from Galeopterus variegatus, assembly GCF_000696425.1. Classification (NCBI taxonomy): domain Eukaryota; kingdom Metazoa; phylum Chordata; class Mammalia; order Dermoptera; family Cynocephalidae; genus Galeopterus; species Galeopterus variegatus. The sequence continues at coordinate 93,674 of NW_007728684.1, read as the reverse complement.
GAGCATGTTAAGTATAACCTTGTGTAAAGAAAAGGATGAAACGGAAACAGGACCCATAAAAATGATTACAGAAGAACCATGTGAATTCATCAGGCAGCCTGAAAAGCAGGACTTTCTGAAGAAGCAAAATATCTGGATCAACTTTAAAAAGATAAAACTGTTATTACCTCCAAATACAACAGTCTTCATAAGACACCGAGAACCACCAGAAAGAGCTGCCAAGGGGTCCAACTTTTGCCAACAGATAAGATGGATGTGGAATGAACAAATCAATACTTAAAAAACTCCACTTGTCTGCTGCACTGACTCTGCACTAACCATTGCCAGGCTGAGTGGGCAGTGAGTCCTGACAAGGACGGGTGTCATAAGCCATTGCCACCACTGCAGACGTGAAATGCCAGGCTTGCTTGTGAAAGCCGGACAACCTCTCAGAGCACACTGGAAGGAAGACTTTAAAAATGTAAAAACGATAGTTAAACTTTGAATATCTACAATAATCCATGTGATTTTTTATTGTCTTTACATTAAAAAGTCAGTGCATAACACCAGGTTACGGGTTTGATCAGGGCTTGGGGGCGTGCCATGGGAGCTCTCAGAAATGTGTGGAGATGAACTGTTTTAGCACAGGCTTTGCTTGGAGTCCAGGCTTGCCAAACCTAGCAAGAGGGGGCACATCATCGCCAAGGCGGAAGCACTTCACAACATCAAACTTGTTCATTTCCTGTTTATTTTGTTTATCGTGAGAAGTGAGGCTTTCCAGAGG
>NW_007728684.1:74122-92663 GCF_000696425.1 Galeopterus variegatus | reverse complement strand
TTCTTTCTTTATACATGCTTTTATTATTGAGTGGTTTTTCCAAGGAGAGTTAAGAGCTCACTCCTGAGATGAATGGAAGAAAACGAACGGGTCTGTTGACTCTTTATCAATAAGGATCTCCATCTGTCCATATATAGATTTCTCTCCACCAACTGGCCTGAAAGAATACAATCTTCAAGGGTAAGGACCTCATAAAGATGCCAATCAGTCCATTTCTGATGAAGGAACTGAATTCCAGAGATGAAAGTGAATGACTTGAGGTCCCAAACAGGACAAGACAGGACTTGAAGCCAGGCTTCCGGACCCCAACACGCGAGGCCTTGGGTTTCTTCCCAGCAGGTCGCTGTGGACTCTTCCATCTCTTCCCCGACTCTGGCTGTCTGTCACACTGCCCACACATCTACAATTGAGCAACCCTAGGAAAAAGCATTTAGATGCCTGGATGCTGGGGGTGGGCAGGCAGGATCTGGACCCTGGCTCCAGTATTAGAGCTGTGTGACCTTAACCAAGCACAGTGGACATTCTGTGCATTGGCTTTCTCTTCTGAGAAGCAGAGATGAGTACTCTGGCCTTCAGCTTGTGAAGGTAGCAGTGTCAAATTATGCAGAGGAGAGGAAGCAAGCCAAGAATCCTAGCTATCACTATAATACAGCTCTCTCTGAAGTAATTACAGCTGGAGAACTTGCTCCTGATGGCCATGCTCCGATCTAGAGAGAGGCTTTGCAAGGCTGGTCCTCAGGTGGCCACGGGCATTGGAACCAGCAGAGGTGCTTCTAGAAACCAGGTGCTGGGCCCAGGCCTACAAACTCAGAGCCTCTGGACTCAGCTACATGACCTTCTACTATGTGCCCTGTGCAGTTTCTATGCAGAAAAAAATGTGGACTAAACCAGGTATTGCTGGGATCCAAACAGAAATACGTGAGGAACAGCAGTATTGCATCTTAGAAATGCAGTCCGTGAGATTCTGCATTCAAAGTCCAGCCTCGGCTCAACTGCGTTCAGAGACAACCTCTGCATTTCATATTTGGTATTGAGTGGGAAAGCCCACAAGAGAAGAAAATGAGGGTCCTGATGAGAGCAGCATGGAATTCAGATCAGAGGACCACAAAACCAAGGAGGTAAAATGAGAAGACAAGTTAGTCAAACCAGTGCAGAGCCGCTGACCCAGACCACATGTGCCTAAGGGCCTTATGATCATAGTAAACATCAGTTTACACTCTTTAGTAAACTATCTGTAGTTGTATTGTTTTCTATGTTCAGTCTTTTCTGAAAGGCTTTATTTCAAAAGGTCTGTGCCCCTAGAAGCCAGCCTACAACAGATCGGATCATCTTGGACGCAAAGTGGTTTCCTCCTCCTGGGTCCTCCCACTCGGCCCCCTGTTCAGGGGAGATTCGACCCCATCTCTCCCCGTGTGAGGCCTCATTTAAAGTGGTGATTTCTAAGGGCTTTCAAAACTAAACTAGTCTGTGTCAAAGCACAGTTCTACATAATTCAAACAGAAAGTAGTGTAAAGGGATTTCATAACGAAATACCCACCGCCGCCAACCCAAAGCCTGAACGTGCTTCCCTGTCTCCTCGAGTCTGAACAATAGTGAATCTCACTTTGGGGGCCTCCATTCTCGAGGGCCAGTGAGAGTGGGAAAAAAACAGAATCAGAGGCCCTGAGAGGGCACCCGGGGTGGGGGAGCCTGGAGCACATGGCTACTGTCCCTATTCCCCTCAGTGTGCCCTGAGCGGGGGTCTGTAGTGAGGAAAGCAGGTAAGATCAGGAGTGACACTGCCTAGTGACTCTTCAGATAAAGGATCTTAGGAACGTGTACACATGTAGGATCTTTACATTTTTCAGCCCTTTCTGTTCATCAAAAATAATTGCTGTAGGTTTTTTGTCTTTAGCCATTTAAAAGATTTAGTGACTCCTTTTCCAAACCCCCGATGAGACATGAAAATCCAATCCTTGCCCAGCAGGGTCTGTCTTTTCTCCAGGGACACACTGTGCACCAGGCTCGTTCCACCCTCTGACCTTGGCCGTTTTCACCAGGGGCCCAGTGTGGGGGTGACGAGGGTCCGGGGTAGACTGAAAACCAGACTTTTCTGTTCAGTTTAGTCATATACGATGACATGCATGGACGTGGTGAAATCTGGCCTCTTTCAGACCTCTGGATGTGAACAGGACACTGGGATAAGCAAAGGTGCATTGGAGTGGTGGATCTGAGGCTGAGCAGCTTGAGCTGGGTTAGTGGACAACTGACTAACTTTGCCCGTCCCCACTTTCCTGAGGGCCGTGGGGCGTGGGGCCATTCCTCTCCAGTAATGCAAACAGGACACTGGGATAAGCAAAGGTGCATTGGAGTGGTGGATCTGAGGCTGAGCAGCTTGAACTGGGTTAGTGGACAACTGACTAACTTTGCCCGTCCCCACTTTCCTGAGGGCCGTGGGGCGTGGGGCCATTCCTCTCCAGTAATGCGTCCATGCATTGTTGGTCATCAGAGCACAGGCAGGGCCTGGGGCAGGGAGGGGCTTGCAGCCCACCACGGTGGGGGCGACACCTCCAGAGCCCTGGGGCTGAGTCACAGAAAGACAGCTCTTTCAAACACTTTAAATGCTGCAAATTGATAAAGCACCATGATTCTAAAGGCCACAATTAGGAATATGTTGTAATTATGAATTCCCTATTCTTTCTGGTTGGGATATCAGAGAAACCATGTCAAATTATTTAGTTGTGTTTTTATCCTTCTCAACACAACACATTATGTGAACTATTTGCACAACCATAAAAGTGCACTATTGAAAAGGCCTGTTCTTAATCTAAAAATTAGATTTTTAATAATGCAGTCTTTAGATCTTAGGAAAAGAAAAACGTAGAGAATGTTAAGGCATGAAATTTAGTAACATTAAATACCATAAAACTGGTCTTTTTATGCCAGATGTACTGTTCTCACATTTTATAGGTCTGGTTAATAGACGGTAACAAAACCACCTTTCTTGGGAGAGTGAAAGATTTTTAAATTACCGTCTACTAACCCACTGCCCTGACTGTTCCCAGCTGCTTACCACCAGCGACCTCATTAACTGGCTATAGGCGAACATGTGGTAACTTCACAAGCACAAGTTACATTTCACAACTTCCTTGTGGCATGGATCTGTGAGCTTTTAATCACAAGTTTTATAGTATGAGAATACTTTTTACCAAATTTATAACATGACATAAATGCATATATCTTATTTTTAAAAATTAAATTGGTATTTATTTTCTCTACAGAAAAAAAAAGGGCCCAAAAAAGACTGTAATAAAATTCCTAATATTCAAAATGTTGGATGTGATTTACATCTTGACTGAAAAAGCCAGATTACTTTGAAAGCACTTCATTTAGAGGCTCTTATGTAAGAATTGCTATTAGGCATCCAATTTACAAAACAGGAAAAACAAATAGGAAAAAAACCTCTTGAATAATAAAAGCTACACAATACAGCAGTGTAATAACAGGTTGGTCTTAAAACTTCAATATTTTTGGTAATTTGATGTAGATAATAACTTGAAGATTTAAGAAAAATAACTCACTATATCTTTACCCTCCGTGCTTTCTCCTATTTTAAAGTCCATCTGCTTTGTCTTAACTTGGTTGTTGACTGCTTTTACTCATGAGAAAGTCATTTGGAAACAACAGAATTAAAGCCTATACACAAATTGAACTTGGAAAAACAAAATAATTATTTCAACATCAATTCTAATTAAGATAAAACAATTAGGTACATTTTACTCTATAATTGCATGTTTTTCCGAGTATCATATTATACATAATTCACTTCTAGAAGCTATCAACTTGCTGCTTGTGAGCTACAAGGGCTGGACGTGGCTTGTTGAGAGAGCACACGCAGCCTCCCCTGTGGACAGGACATCCTCCACCCCAGGCCCTCCATGCCCTACCTCCCAGCATGTTTGTGCCAGAGGAAGCATCTTACCGGGGTGAACCATTTTGACCTGCATAAATGACTCGCTCCACCTTGCCTCCTGTGAATCTTAATGAAGTGACCAGAAGTCTCACTCAATTCTTTCACAAGTTTAAGAAAAGCACAGAGGTGAAAACCAATGGGAAAAATAATTGTTCATCCAGAGCCAAAGCATCCTGTGCAGTTCTCCTTAGCTATGTTGGGACTGCACTGGAACACTGTGACAGCCTTATTTAAACTAGGGTCCGTCCACTGCCCAGAGGCTAAGAAGGAGAGACACTCCTGAGAAACGTTTGCACATGACGACGTGTCATAAAAAACTAAAGCGAAGCATGTGGAGCTCCTCTGGATGCTGATTACAGTTCCGACTACCAAAAGAAACAGGTGTCACCAGACACGCGGCTTCCTCCTCTGGGCAGCAGTGGAAGCTTCTGACCAGGCTTGGACAGTCCTGGAGCCTCCCTGCAAGGGGAAATTGTGCAATAGGGAGAATGAACATGTTCAAGGAAAATTGTGCAAATTTGCTGGTTCTCGTATTTCTCTACAGCATTCTACTTCCACAAATGTACCTCGGGTTCTCTCTAAAGGTAACATAGCTTAGAGCAAAACAGTCAATACCTCTGTTTTATTTAGTAATTTTATTACCTTACCCAATGGTGATGGCGACACTGTAATTAAGAGTCAGTAAAAACTTTTATCTTAAAATACAAGGGCACTTCAAAAAGTCTGTGGAAAGACAGAATTGAAAAATAATATGGATCTTTCCACCAACTTTTTCCACGAACCTCTTATATTTTATAGCTCTAGAAGACCAGTTACGCAATGAAATAAGGTTCATAAGTGAAAAGTGTCTTGGCATCTTTTAGCCTGCTAGAGCTGCCATAACGAAATACCATAGACTGGGTGGCTTAAACAGACATTTATTTCTCACACTTCTGGAAGCCGCATGTCCAGGATCAAGGTGCCGGCCATTTAAGTCCCCGCGCAGGGCCCATTCTCTGCATACGGATGGTTGTCTTCTCACCGTGTCCTCACACGGTGGAGGGAGAGCATCTCGTCTCTCCTCTTCTTATAAGGACACTAACCCCATCAAATCAGGCCCTGGCCTTATGACCTCACGCAACCTTAATTATTTCTTCATAGGCCCTATCTCCAGGTAGAGTCACACTAGTGGTTAGGGCTTCAACCTATGAATGGTAGGGGAGAAGAGCACAATTCAGTCCACAACGTCCCATCCTCCACTGTAGTAATTTTATTACATTACTCAGTGGTGATAGGCACAATCGGAGTCAATAAAAATTGACGTCTTAAAATACATTTTACAGCCCTATTAGACCATTCATGTCATGAAATAATAATAAATGAAAAATGCCTGTGCATTTTATGAATACTGAATAGCTCTCATGTATTGAAAGGAACTCAAATAATGTAGCCTCATTTGCTCATTTTTATCTGTGATTGTGATTTTTTTCACCTTATTTTAGAGTAGTTTCAACTGAAAGTTGAAATGAAACAAAGGAGTTATGCCACCATGCCAAGCTTTCAGTAAATAAATTGAAGAGCTGTGAGCACAGAAATCATTCCAGTGGGATTCATTTCTCTTCGAGAGATCATGAATGATCTATTTGAAGTGCGATATTGGTCCAGAAACTCAGGAACATTTGGAAGAACTCGGGGTTCACACTATCAACATTCACTGAAGATTCAATTTGGGCCTATTTTAAGCTCTTGGTAGGGGTAGAGCAGAGCATCATACCCAAGATGTCTTAGAAACCCAGCAGATTTCTGCTATGGCAACTGGCACGGGGAACCCACGAGCTTCCTGGTGGTCTTTGTTCCTGTAAATGCTGGGTGCAAGCACAGGACAAGTGGTGGCTACAATGTAACCTCAGAATGCTGAGGTCCCAAACAGGATATAACCAACACGTTCATCTTTCCACCCAGAATGTCCTGAAATAGATAAACAGGACACATCTCTGGCTATATCAGAGAGGCAGTGAGCTGCTCAGGACTGGGACAGCATTTCATCCTCACATCCTAAGTAACTTTAGCTTTTTAATTATGATTTTTTTCTTTTGGAGAATGTGGAATTGAGGACTGCTCACATATCTGTATTGATTAGTTTTGATTCTCCAATATGTCTATTGTCAACCTAATTAACAGAAACTGATTTTGAAATCTATTTATAACTGTGTGCAGCTGGCCAGGCTGATTTTTTAATATTAAAGAAAAAAACTCAAACATGATATCAAAAGATTTTTAATAAGGCCTATGAACTACTCTATGTTTGAAAGAAAAAAAAAACAATCAAAGTTTATTCTGAAGCAATGACAGATTTAACATCAATCAGTTGCACACCCAGTCAACGCTCCTCATTGCCACATGGCAGAGAGCGTCTGCAGCCTGCGCCAACCCAGCTCCTCCTGCCACAGGTGCGCCTGCACCAGAGCTGCCTCCTAGCAGGACCACATTTCCCAGGCCTTGGGGGCTGGTGGAGCTGTAAGATGAAGGATCCCCCAAATCACCACATAAGAAGAAAACTGGCCAGTGACCAGGGACACTGATATTAGACTAATACATTAGCAAGAAATGGTTTTTCTTTTACTAACTCACTGAAACATCATATATGGCATTACACTGAAACACCAGCAGGGCTAAGTCCAGGCCCCGAGTAACTCCAGGACCAAGAAATGCCTGGTTAGCCCCGACGTGTCTTCTAAGTCTTGCTTGGTGGGACAGAACAGAGTGAAGTAACGAGAATAAATAAATAAGCACAAATTAGAGACGTGTGTCTGCTTCTGATAAATCAAGGGAAACGTCTCATCGAAATCAATCCTATTTACTGTCATCTTAATTGTGTGGCATCAGGCGAGCTCCATACTCCTGCTCTCAGCTCCCTCCTCGGCAGAATGCAGCAATCCTACCTGAAGCCGTCACTGTGAGAAACAAATGTCCCACCACGTGTAAAACCACATGTACCGGCACAGAGCAGGTGCTCAAGGAACGACGTGCTTATGCTTCCTGAATGTCTAAAAAGGGATACAACATCTTTCTTGAAAAAGTCTGTGTTCCTGCAGTAAAAACTCAAGAAAGAAAATCACAAAATAAAAATACTATAAATACAAAATAGAAAATAAACAAGCAAATTCAGAAGTGTAAGATGGAGACCCACGTCTCTGAAAGAACACAGCTGGAGGCTGGGACTAGAGGCTTGGTCTTGCTGGACTCTGGGGCAGAGCTGACTCTGCTCACATTGTCACCACAGCCCGACTGCACACGAACTTGTTCTACTTGCCTGTGGGAGGCATCCTGAAGGGCACAGTGAGACCCTTGCCCTCCCCACTGGCTGCAAGTGGTACCCTCCAGCCACCGCCTCCTGCAGGAGCCTCCAGCTGCAATGGTGGGGTCAGTTCATTTACTTGTTTGGCTTCTTACATCCTAACAAAAACTTCTTGGCATAAAATGAATGAAAATTGAGAGCCCAGTGATTGCTAGAGAATTTTAGCACCGTGAACTAAATTTGAATTTCTTCTAAAGATAGACAGGGACCTTGATTTTGCTTCTCAACTTAAGCCCTATGTTGAGATCTGCCCCTGTCCTGCAGAGAGGCAGGAACCCAGCCCCGTCCCATGACCCCTTACCCCACACTGCTCTTTGAGGAAGGTTGGAAAAGAGGGTCAAAAACCTTCAAAAAATCGGCTCCACATTCAGAAGGGGGAGAAGCAAAATCAAATCTCAAAGAAATAGCATGTTTGTTTGTGTGTGTGCGTGTGCGCTTGCATGCATGTGCACGCGTGTGCATGTGTGGGTATGTATGCACGTGCACACATGACTAGGTGTGTGTGTGCATGTGCATATGTGTGCGTGCGCACATCCCCACCCTCTCACCCTGGCTGGGCTGACAGAGCTTAGCATGTAAGTGTTTGCCATGTGGTGACCTGTAGCTTTGCATGTTTGTGATTCCTGTTCCTACAGAGAAGCAATCAAAGGCAGAACTGGGTCCTGATATCTCAACTCCCAGAACTGTTGACGCTGTTGCCTGGGTGATTCAGGAATGCTGGGGTTTCTATCACTGCTCTGGTAATGAGCACAGGGTTTCCCAGAACCTCAGGCCCTAAGAGATTCAGGTGCAGCCCCAGCACCTGATAAAACAAAGGCTGAAGACGACTACCCCTCGATGTCCACAATCAACTCGACCATCATGTGGAATGTAGAATAATTGAACTCATAGAAGCAGTGAGCAGAATGGTGATTACCAGAGGCCGGCAGGTGGGAGACTGGGGAAATGTTCGTAAAAAGGTACAAAGTTTCAGTTAGACAGGATGAATAAGCTGTTGGAGATCTGTCACAGAGCGTGGTGACTACGGTTAACAGTAGTGTATAGTATATCTCAAAATTGCTAAGAGAATAAATTTCAAATGTTATCGCCAAAAAAAATGATACGTTTTTGAGGTGATGGATATGTTAATCAGCTTGAGTTAGTCATTCTGCATTATATACATATATTATAACACCACTTTGTACCCCATAAATATATATGCCTATAATTTGTCAATTTACAATAAAAATATGATCTTAAAAAAAAAAGAACCATTCACAGAAGTCCATGTGGGACGACATGTGCTATGAGCAGGTGGCTGGGAAGGGAACACAATCGCTTTCTTGGGGCTGATTTCCAAATTGGGAGGAGGAGGAGGCATGGCTAAGGGGTCCAGGCGGGTAGCAAGGGAGCAGCCTCCACAGAACAGGAGAGCACTCCTAGCCCTTGATGAGCCACAGCCAAATGAGTACCACTGGGGATGCCACTGCTCTTTCAAAAATTAAGTGCTATAGAAAAGAGCCCAGGCTTTCTGGAAACAAGTGGTCAGACCGAAATAAAAATACTGGCTATAGGGCTGTAGTGGATTGAATTATGTACCCCCAAAACTCACTGAGTCTTGAATTGTATTCCCCAAGTTCTATGTATTAGAAATTTGGCCCCCACTGTGACTGTCAAGAGGGTGGGAAATCCTATTATGGTAATTGAAAGGAGGAGCCTTGAAGAGGTGATTGGATTGCAGGACCATGCAGTAGTGAATGGATTAAAAATGGTGGCCCGGGGCGTGGTTCTGTGGAACACTGTGAGAGCTTTAAAAGAAGAGGAGAGTCTGTCTCTTTCTTTGCTCCCACCATCTTGCCATGTGAGACCCCTGGGTCACTGTCACCACCACCAGATGGACTTTGGACTTCACAGCCCCAGAAACTGTAAGCAATAAATTTCATTTTTCTTTACAAATCACCCAGTTCCAGGTATTTTGTTATAAGCAACAAAAACAGACTAATACAGGGGCCAATCCACTCCTGCCACCAGCCAAAAAGACAAGAGTCAATTTACATGTGACAGCCAGAGTGGAGAAAATGTCAGCTCAGCAAGAAACTAGAGTGCGCTCCAGGGACCCCCTCGCATACCATTGCTCATTGTCCCAAGAAGAAAGAAGGGATGGGAGACACTCGTCTGCAGAACTAGGTGTGCAGTTCTGTGAACACATGTTCAACCCGGAACATGAAAAGTGAGCCAGTGTGATCCCAGCTCTGCTGCTGACGGGAGGGACTGCATCTTCAGAACAGATTGGTTGAAATTTGTCATGCTTTATAAGAAAGCTGCATTAATAATGTCATTGTACCCTCAGGTCTTTTGTTTCATCCTTACTTTTGTTTTAAGTCATGGAAGGTATGTGCCTAAAGGAATACTAGGAAATTGGAAACTCTGGACTTTCTGCTTTTAATACCAGCTCCAACACTGACTTTTAGTAGAAACGGGCCCACATCATTTGTGCCTTCAACATCTCTTCATTATACTATATCAGTCTTATAAAAGTCTTTCTGAGAATGTTTGGGCCCATCAAATCATGTTAGTTGGAAACATTTTCAAAATTTCTAACGCCCTTACTTTGTACACAACAGAAACTCTTGTAGCATAAACAGAAGGGAGCGAAACCTGTAATCCAACTGGGACACAAGAGCATATACAACAATCCTCAGACATACAAGGTCACGGACATGCACTGAGAGATGCACAGACAATGGCGGGGGGTGGGGGGGTCAGAGGAAGGAGGCCCGGGCCGGCCTGGATGAGAAAGACTATGCATATCTGATGAGGGCAGACTTTTTGTTTTGTTGTTGTTTTTACTTTTTGCTTAAAACTTGGAAACAGTGAGAAATAAAATCAGAACAGTAAACTACTAGTTTACACATCAGCAGGCTTGGAGGGGCAAGGACCTACCAGTAGGAATGGGTCATTAGGGCCTGGCAGACAGAATATCAACTTCAGACTAAGTTCACAGGTTCTGGGATGTGACCTTGATATCGTCCCCTGCTTTAGGGAGAAGAGCCTATTTCGTGGCTCAGCACCCCCAAAGATGGAGCCTTGCTGGGAATATGACTTTGGCTAGGAACTCTGCCATCAACCTGCCCTAGAGGAATCCGGAATGCAACAGCATGATCTGAAGTCCCTGCTGAGGACTACAGGTAGTGAAACGGCACTGTCCGTGGAATTCACACTAAATAAGTGGATTTTAGCTGCTCTTGCCACAAAAACAAAGAAAGGGTAGCTGTGAGATGATGGATATGTTAATTGGCTTCACTACAGAAACTTCGTTACTATTTATATGTGCCCTATAACATCTGCTGTACACCCTGAATATACACAATAACATTTGTTTAAAAAATAAAAAATAAAAAAAATACAGTCCTCACTGGGGCCAAAGCAAGTATAATCAATACTGAAGAAAGAAACAGTAACTGAGAAGCTCTCCACAAACACAGAAGGGAAAGGCTGAGAAGGGATTGCTGAGAGAAGTGGGACCAGAAAGCAGACAGGCAGCAGGGGGTCAGTGGCCTTGAGTGGAAGATCAGAAAACAGGGACAGGAGGGGTCATCAAAGACATCACCTAGAATAAAACCTGCTTGGATTTAAAAACAAAACAAAACCCTTTGAAAATGAAATGGATATGCTTGCAGTTTACAAAAGTAGAGAAAAAGGGACAAATCTGAGCATTGTTTAATTACAGGCATCACAAAAGCAGAAACACTGGTAATCTTAGTCTGACTTGAGAATTCTCTTCTACGTGTTAAGTGCCAGAAGACAAGAGAGACAATGTTCACCGAGCATCAGGCACAGAAAGGCACCTCACGGGTAACCAGGTTGCCTGTCACAGGTGGAGGTGATGGGAGAAGGGGCCAGGCGCAAGCGCTCAGCAGACACGCCATCCACGCACCTTGTCCCTGAAGGTCCCGGAGGCATGGCGGATGGCCCTTACGTGTGGAGCACAGTTAAAAGCTCAATGACGCAAAAGCTCTGCCTGGTGTTAGCAGCTGTTTTTAGACTGGGATGCTTCAGTCAAAACAGGAGTCAGCATGTGTTATGGGTGGAACTGTGTCCCCACCAAAAAACACATAGGTTGAAGTCCCACACCCCAAAATGTGACCTTATCTGGAAATAGGGTCATTGCAAGCATAATTAATTAAATGAGGCCATACTGGAGGAGGGAGACCCCTAATCCAATAAGACTGGTGTCCTTCTAAGAAGGCATGTGAAGACAGATGCAATGCACACAGGGCAGACAGCCACATGAGGATGGGGCTGAGACTGGAGGGATGCATCCACAAGCTGAGGGACGCCAGGTCCACCAGAAGCTGGAAGAGGCATGAAGAGTCCTCCCCTAGAGGCGCTGGACAGAGCTCCTGCCCACAGCTTGATCTGGGACACTGGCCTCCAGAACTGTGAGAGCATAAATTTCTGTTGTTTAAGCCGTCCAGTTTGTGGGTTTGTTACGGTAGCCCCAGGCAACTAATCCAGCAAGTAGCAAACAATGTAATTTTTCCTAAAACATCACCAGTGCCCCAACACCCCATACAAACCACTGTGACCATGTTATAGCTTGCCTACATTATACAATCAGTGCCGCAAAATATAATGCTATAAACAACCACCACCAAAGCCAAATCAATGCAAACTGAAAGTACTTTCATACCTTGAGGGATAGAAGCATCTGTGACATAGACATAGTTCGAAGGTTGGAAAATGGAAACATGATGAAAGTTTTATTTTTATTTTTAAAGCACAAAACCCAGTCAGGATGCAGAAAGTTTTCAGAAATCCTGAAAGGTGGAGGAGAGATAGGGTTGGTTTGTCGGGAAAAGTGATGTCATAAAACATCAGCAGAAAGAGAATTACTTCTCAAGGGAACTGGAGAGTCAAAAAGTATAAATAGCAGCATGGGTCACAGGGAAATCAACAGGATGACTCACCAGCAGCTGTATTTGGAATCACTGGCCTATGGAGAGCATCCGCTGGGTGTTGCCTTAGACTCAAGCTGGAGAACTGAGGTCCACGGAAGGAAGGACCCCAGTGTGGGTGCTGAGGTACAGACAGCCCCGGCAGACCCCAAGGACCTACTCTGTGCCAGGTTACGGGTTTCGTGGACTAATGTATTCACATGACCTTATGCGACAGACACTATTTGGAAATCTCACCTTATGTAAGGAAACTGAGAAGCAAAGAACTACACCAGCCCCTTGCATAACTGGTAAGTGAGGAGCTGGACTGTGAACTCAGAAGCCCAACGTCAATGCTTCTGACCACTCTCCTAGAATCCCGGACCTGAGACATGGAAGCAGAGGGAGCGTGGGTGATGCCTGTCTCCCCACCAGCCCCTGATGACAAGCGAGGGACGGCACAGAAGCACAGGACAGGAAGGGGGGAGGCGGAGGGCGGCAGCCCACCTGGAGAGAACCACACAGGAGCACCTCGCCTGCAGGGAAAGCGTGCTCACCTGCCACCCTGCCATCTGCCCACGAATTGTGCAGGAAAACTGCCCTTGGAGAGGCCCACTGTTACTGTAGAAACAGGCCTGCTGGGGAAACTGACTACACCAGCAAGCTTTCCTAATATACTCATTTACACAAAAGAATAAATCAGTAACAAAGGATCACCAGATAGCTAAGAACAAAAACACCTGGTTCTCAGAACACCAAAGGTATTTCTATTTACTGTGTACTGAAATGCACGGAAGCAAAAGAAGTGTAAAGTTAAAAGAGGAAAAGAAACGAGACTGAGCACACCGCAGAAGGCAAGAGCAGGAGCAAGGTGGTTCCCAAAACAGACGGCAAATAAGAGATGAAAAGAAGATCAGAGCTTGTGTGGCTCCGGAGAATGCACCTGGGGGCTGAAGGAGCAATGCACTGGGCAAAGAGGGAGAGAGAGCGACCGGGAGGATGGGGAAGGAGGTGGCCCTTGCTTCAGAACCCAGCAGTCCCCGAGCGAGAGGGTGCTGAGGTGCAGACAGCCCCGGCAGACCCCAAGGACCTACTCTGTGCCAGGTTACGGGTTTCGTGGACTAATGTATTCACATGACCTTATGCGACAGACACTATTTGGAAATCTCACCTTATGTAAGGAAACTGAGAAGCAAAGAACTACACCAGCCCCTTGCATAACTGGTAAGTGAGGAGCTGGACTGTGAACTCAGAAGCCCAACGTCAATGCTTCTGACCACTCTCCTAGAATCCCGGACCTGAGACATGGAAGCAGAGGGAGCGTGGGTGATGCCTGTCTCCCCACCAGCCCCTGATGACGAGCGAGGGACGGCACAGAAGCACAGGACAGGAAGGGGGGAGGCGGAGGGCGGCAGCCCACCTGGAGAGAACCACACAGAAGCACCTCGCCTGCAGGGAAAGCGTGCTCACCTGCCACCCTGCCATCTGCCCACGAATTGTGCAGGAAAACTGCCCTTGGAGAGGCCCACTGTTACTGTAGAAACAGGCCTGCTGGGGAAACTGACTACACCAGCAAGCTTTCCTAATATACTCATTTACACAAAAGAATAAATCAGTAACAAAGGATCACCAGATAGCTAAGAACAAAAACACCTGGTTCTCAGAACACCAAAGGTATTTCTATTTACTGTGTACTGAAATGCACGGAAACAAAAGAAGTGTAAAGTTAAAAGAGGAAAAGAAACGAGACTGAGCACACCGCAGAAGGCAAGAGCAGGAGCAAGGTGGTTCCCAAAACAGACGGCAAATAAGAGATGAAAAGAAGATCAGAGCTTGTGTGGCTCCGGAGAATGCACCTGGGGGCTGAAGGAGCAATGCACTGGGCAAAGAGGGAGAGAGAGCGACCGGGAGGATGGGGAAGGAGGTGGCCCTTGCTTCAGAACCCAGCAGTCCCCGAGCGAGAGGGATCACGAGAAAAATGAGGAACAGCACCTGGCAGCTAATAAAGGGGGGGCGACTCGAGTGTCTCTGCAGCACAGGACCCAGACCTGGGGAAGGACTGTTGGGTGTCTCTACAGCACAGGACCCAGACCTGGGGAAGGAATGTCTGGTGTGTCTACAGCACAGGACACAGACCTGGCGATGGGACCGTCAGATATCTCTACAGCACAGGACACAGACCTGGCAATGGGACCGCCAGATATCTCTACAACACAGGACACAGAACTGGGGACAGGACCTGGGTGGCCACATTGGAAGGGGGAGAAAGTCTCAGAGCAGGTGAAGGATTGCTGGAGGGCAAAGGAGGAATCAGCTTGGGAAAGGAGGAAGACTATCTGTTCTTCTGGGGGAAAAAACAAGTAGGAGAGATTGGTGTTCAGATACGACAATATATAAAGTAAAGTTAGGTTAAAATGTAAGTGATTTTAGAAAGGCTCTTTCTGCCGTGCAGTGATCTTGTGGTGGATAATAGAAAAGCCCGTAGCTTTCATAGATGAGATAGGCAGAACCAAAAGTTTCATAAATATTTCTTGGATTTAACCAGTAACATCAAAACAATTGTTTCAATGATTAAACTTCAAGAGACAAGAAATATCCAAGGGGGCTGGACATCATGGAGAAGAGGAGAAACAGGCTGCTGGAGTCAGCAGGCTGGTGAAAATGCTCCAGTTCCTGGGCTCTGCTCTTGGGTTGCCAGTCCCAGCCAGCACTGTCCCGTTGTCACTTGGTCCTTGTTGCTTATTTGGAGCACTGGCCCGCCTGACAGAGCCACACACTCATGCAACAGAGGGAGCTCTTGTGCAGACGGCACTTTCTTCTCTATTGAGACACTCCGCTCTGTTCCCATCTCAGTGGGCTCAGGAGCAGACCCAGGGACATCGCCAAAGCTATGAGCATGGTCTGCTTTTAAATGGGCTCTCAGCAACATAATTGTGGCTATTATTTGCTGCTTACTGTTCACCTTTCAGGAAGAAGGTAAACAAAACACTTCTCAGGAAGCAGAGGGAAAGAAGAGGAAAGACAGTGGCACTGTGGGGGCAAACTGGAGTGCAGGACTGTGCTGCTCAGCCGTCTGACTCCCTTGCATGCTTTAGCTCGCTGCTGTCAGGGACAACAGCTGCCCTCCTCCCAAGCCTGGTGTGGACGGAGTCCCTACGAAAGGCAGTGGGGCATACAGACATGTTTTTATTTTCTTATAGGCATTTATGCTCTCACAGGAACAATTTACAGCGGCTTATGGATGGATAAAATGGTTTGCAAAATTAAGACTAGATTCCCTACAATATAGATAGGCAGGGGACAAAAAAGGAATAAAAACTCAAGCCATATTCAGAGCTAATAAAATTTCAAAGCCAGTTCTGGAGGGAGGGTTGGAATAAGACGACTGTTTGAACTTCCAGGCGTTTGGCTAAACAACCCGGAGTCTGCTCCTCACAGGCTGAATCATGGACGGTGTGTGTGGATAAAAGCTCTGAACATTCTGGTTCTAAGTGTCTCTGTTTATACAGCATTCTTTCCTATTGCGTCAGGAAAAGGAAGGCTGTTTGCTTTGGGAGAATGGAGGCAGGAAGAGAAACCATGTCCTGACTCTGCTAAATTTTGCAGCAGTCCAGGAAACCACAGCTTTGTCCTTGTAGAAGCGCCAGCATCTCTTTTGTCTTCCTTCTGTCTTTTCTCCATCCTTGTATTCTCCCACAACTGACCATGACTCATCCCATCCCTGCGGGGTGCGACTTCTGCCCACTCTCAGGGCAGACGTGTGACATCGTCCAGTCCCCCACCAGTTCAGGTCAGGGAGGGGCAGCTGGGGGAGGATGTATGTGAGAGGCCCGCATCACCAGCAAGTCCAGGGAGCTGTACCTGCTCATCCAGGTTTATAACTGTTGTCACTGGCTCAGTGGCCAAAATCTCCAGGATGAATTTCATCCCAAGAGATCACTATCAGTTCCAGAGCAAGGAGTCGCCTGGTATGTGCAGTACATAAAGACCCACTCTTGGTGATTTCTGAAGAAGCATGGGTCACTGGATTGGTACAAAGGACAGGAAAGAGACAAAGCTTTTTTATTTTCTTGTGGCTTGCTGGTATGGGATACGAACCCTGGACCTTGGTGTTACAACACTGTGCTCTAACCATCTGAGCTAACTGGCCATCCCATGGCAAAGGTTTGAAGAAAGGTGGATTCTGCGCACTAAAGACCAGGAGATTTGAGATTCATTTGAGAACACCTTAGAGAGGAAGCTGGGATCAATAGTGATCAGAAGAGTTACAAGAAAGCAAAGCTGGTTTCCCTTCCTCCTCTGACGAGGTGACCAGATGGGTAGGTAGCTGTGGGGGATACGGTCCACACAGTGTCTCTGGTCTTCAGGACGACATGTAATGAGGTTTTCTCACGACGTACATCGAATACAATGAAGAAGTGGTGGCTGGTGGATTAACAGCTGCCTCATCCGAAGGGGAGTGACCCATCAATCCACATGGACTGGGAAGGAGGTTCCGCAGACGCACGTGGCCTGGTTCCAGTCCATGCTCTTACTGGGGCCTGGGTGGGGCTCCATGAGGCTGGGAGAGACAATTCACTTGCAGGATGACAGAATACATATTTCTAAAAACACTGAGAAATTGGAAAGTTGAATTTAACAACAACCACCACAAAAATAACGGAAATAAATGCAGAGTCTCACTCTTGTTAAACGAAAAAACAAACAAGAACAGAGGAGCCCTACCAGCCACGGATTTTAGCCCAATATGAGTCCAGCGACATGATGATGATGTAAAGTATCAAAGGAACTGATGCAGAGGGCAGTTCACTTCTTTTCTGAGCAGGTCAGATCACATCTAATGAGTTTCTGCTCCTCTTCATCCCGGGCACACTCTGGGACTGTGGCTTGTGCTGAATCCCTGTCCTCTCCTTCCCATGCAATCCCCAGCCACCTCCATGTCGCCCACTCATCAAGACCTGCAGCAAGAGCCGTCTCCTCCAGAGCCCTCTCTGGTCACCTCATTAGATCACACACTCACTCAGATGCCCGTGACACCCAACGTGCCTCCTCTGCACACACTTGAGTTTCCTGGTTCAGTGTCCGTCTTCCCAAGTAGACCACGCTCCTGTCTCAGGCGGGGATGCATTCCCCATAATAAAGTCTTGCTCAGTGAAGACATGGACAAGTCACTCCAGTCAGATGTCATTTTTTCTTATCTAAACTCATCTAGCTTTTCCTCCTTAACACACTGCCTTAGGAATGTGGGACATCCCTTACTCTTGATGAGTTCTAATATCCGAAGTGCAGAAAGTGTGCCTGATAAATCTCATGCCCAAAGACCATCTGGACAAATAAATGGGAGAAGAAAACAATAACTCTTTTAACATAAAAGTTGCTGTACTTACCCTGTTTGGGGGACTAAATAATAGAGCTGCATGTAGAATATTTTAAGTGCGATAAAATCCCAAATGTGTAGAAATTAGCAGAAAAATAAAGCACATTTATCCCACAAAGTAAACAAAAATGGCAAATGGAATACGCATGCATTTTGAAACTGGTGTTATCAAAATCAGTAGGAAATTAAATTTTAAACTCCAAGTCATCTTTATTATATTATTCCTACTGAAATCCATCTTGCTTTTGCTTACTAGACAGAAGGAACAATTTATTAAAATACTCTGTGTATCCAGTATTCCTTAAAAGAAAAAACAAAGCAATAGAGAAAAACCTCTTGAAAAGTCATCTTTATTATATTATTCCTACTGAAATCCATCTTGCTTTTGCTTACTAGACAGAAGAAACAATTTATTAAAATACTCTGTGTATCCAGTATTCCTTAAAAGAAAAAACAAAGCAATAGAGAAAAACCTCTTGAACTTACCTCAAAAAGATTATGATAAATGAAAGGAGAATTAGAAGTATTCAAACAAACAAACAAACAAACAAAAACAACTAACCACCTGTTCTACCTTGGAGTCTGACCAGTGATTCCATTCAGATCATATTACTGAGCACCCACAAGTTACATGACATTATAAAGAAAAAGTCATAGAAATCAAGCCATGATTCTCCACCTGCAAGCAAGTTGCACACTAGCAGATACGTAGAACACACAAAATGCTCTTAAATCCATACGAGCCACAACATTTTCATGATGTGAATATCTACGACTCAAATTTACAAGGCACTCTGTTAGTTATAAAGCACTTCCACATACGACATTCTATTTAATTTAAAAGTGAGTTAATCTAGTTAGGTTAAAGAATTGTGTTGATGACAGGCTGTCTCTAAAAGCTACTGGGAGTGCACAGGACCAAAAAGAGCTACAGTGACACCGAAGAAAACAAGCTAGGG
>NW_007728684.1:48682-73592 GCF_000696425.1 Galeopterus variegatus | reverse complement strand
TGTGCACGGGTAGACAAATGGGACAGAATGAAACAGGCCAGAAACAGAGCTAGACTTTATAAGGAATCATGCCATGTCACCGAGTAGCCTTCCACTCAATGAGTGACATGGAGGAAATCAGTTATCTTATTTTAAAAATAGAAAACCAAATTAGTTCCATATGTTGGACTATACGAAAAATGCAAGTAAAGACACCAGTATTAAAGATAAAACCTTAAAACTTGTGGGTGATAGGCTGTTTCTACGACTTCAGAGAGAGGATAGATGTCTTAGCTAAGACACAGAAGGCACACACCATAAAGAAAAAGATGGATAAATTCAGCTATGTAAAAATTAAGAACTTCTGTATGAAAAGGCTAAAAAGATGGGCCACAAACTAGCTACCACTGACCAAATATGTGACCGATGGAGAATTATTACCCAGAACACACAGAAAGAACTCTCATAAATCAATTAAGAGACAGAGAAAAGAAAAATAGGAAAATTACATGAGTAGGCAATGCAGAGAGAAATACTGACGGCAATGGCATGTGAGAGAGTGCCAACCACGCTGGTCCCAGGCAGTGCATGGGAGGGCCGCAGCAGGAGAGCGTCTCACGCACAGCCAACGGACAAAACCCAATGTCTTGACGTTCTGCCAACAGTGAGGAAGGGGAGATGGGAACTCCCATCCACTGCTCGCGGGAGTGACACCATGCAACTAATTTTGAGGGAAATTTGGTAATATTTAGTAAAGTTGAAGATCATGCGCTCCACAACCCAGCAATTTCACTCCCAGGCATACACCACAGAGAAACCCCCCCCAACCCTCACCCCCGCCTTGTGCACAGAGTATTGTACAAGGTCATTCAGAACAGCATGCTCATGACAGCAGGAGGAAACAATGTGTGTGCACCTGCAGAACTAATAAATGGATGCTGGTACAGTTAGATAACAAAATACCATGCAGAGCAAACATAAGGAACTAAGCTACACAGATCAACACAGATGTATCTCATAATACAATATGGAGCAAGTTGCCTGAGAATACACGCAGTGATTCCATTTACAGAACATGTAAACCATAAAAAAAGACTATTACACAGTGTTTAGGATACAGATGATAAAATATAAAGAAGTACATAAGGATGAGAGCCATCAAATCCAGGGCAATGACAGCTTTTGGGTGGAAGGAACAGGAATGAGACTGGAGCATTGTAATTGATGTTCAACTGTACTGATAGCTTTGTATTTCTTAAGCTGAATTTATGGGTACGTAGGTATTTGTTATAGAATTTTCTATTTGTATTTTTATAGGATGTCTGAAATACTTCATGAGAAAAATCTGAAAAGAACTCAAGTCACCATTTCCATTTATTGAATTGAGGAGGTTTTCTGTAGGGCAAACTTTATGATTCCAATAATAAACTTTCTGTATTATTTTCTATCCAGAGCATAAAACTCTGGAGAGAGAGATTGTTCAGGGGCATCAAGGCACGTGTTCTGCTTTCACCTTCTGAATGAGTTTGTTCAACCACTAAGACAGCTCAACGCTTGGAAATGTAAACATTCACCTAAATCTATGTAGACTGTTACTGTCAAACACTAATATTTCTACAGCAAAACAATTACTCACACCAATCACGATAAAGAACAGGACTGCACACACGT
Organism: Galeopterus variegatus; assembly: GCF_000696425.1. Taxonomy (NCBI): domain Eukaryota; kingdom Metazoa; phylum Chordata; class Mammalia; order Dermoptera; family Cynocephalidae; genus Galeopterus; species Galeopterus variegatus. The sequence goes on along the minus strand of NW_007728684.1, from coordinate 71,942 downwards.
CCTGCACTGTCCTAGAACCACCTCCAATCAAAGAACAGGACTGCACACACGTCCTGCACTGTCCTAGAACCACCTCCAGTCAGACTTTCTCTAAAGGTTCTGCTGGTAGAAGCCACAACCTGGAGCCAAGTCCTCAGCATGTGGGCCTGGTTCCCAAGGTCCTATCAAAGAACAGGACTGCACACACGTCCTGCACTGTCCTAGAACCACCTCCAGTCAGACTTTCTCTAAAGGTTCCGCTGGTAGAAGCCACAACCTGGAGCCAAGTCCTCAGCATGTGGGCCTGGTTCCCAAGGTCCTTGACAGTCAATGGACACATGTGCACTCTCTCAGTGACTTTCCTTTCCTGTAGAGCCTTGTTGTATTTGTAATCCATGCCTTGCATGGGATGGGAAATCTTACAGCATTCACAATCATTTCAGGACCATTACTCTTATCTCCTTAATTAGATTACAAGCTTCTTAAAAGACTACCCTCAGGTCATCATCTAGGCCTAAAAGATGGATGAGATTACATACAGGTATTTAAAAGTTCTGGCTTGGAACTTAAATTTGCTTGCAAGACAATCTAATTAGAATATTAGGATTTATATCTCTAAGACTCTGATAGACATTCCTATTTTTTAAAATATCACATTTTCTATCCAGGCACTTGAAATGTGATATGACATAAAAGCAAAAAATTAACAGGTAGGCTGTGACTCTTAACTGAGGAAGAGCTGTATGGGGCACTTCAGGTGGGAACGCACACACCTCACACACTCCCCTTCATGCATTCAACTGAGATTTTTCAAGGGCAACATGAAAATAAAAATAGCACACAAATTTTATTGAAAAGAGCAAACCAAAAGATTATTTCCTGTAGGAAAAAAGACCTGAAATAAAAACATGATCAATGGTTGAGATATAAGGGCATTATTCTGCCCAAAACGCGACAACCAAAATAGCAAGCTTTTTACTGCACAGGTTGATGTGAATTTAGCCTAAGGCATTAAAATCACCACCTGCTATCAGATCACCGGCCTTGGGTCTTAATTTCCAACTGCCTGTTCAGCTCCTCAATTAGCGTCTGCAAGAAAGCACAGTCAGCCCAGCGCCACCCACGGGTGGGAGCAAGGGGGCTTCATGCATTAGAATCTTCAACACTTTTTTATTAACATCTACAACCTGAGATCGCAGTTCCAACAATTCCCACCCTTATGAAAATAAAACAGTGTACACAGTACAAGACTATTTAAATACACTAGATTTCAGCCATCTGCACCCTATTTCTTTTGAGATCCATGGATCTGAGTGCTTGCTAGAGAGTTAAAATAGTTTCCTTTGAAATACGCCTACCTGCTCACCATGGGGGAACCAAAGCTGAAGAGACCCTCATGCTCCTTGCTTTATTACATTAACAAAGCAAGAGAAAAAAGCAAGTGGCACTGTGAATTTAATTCTGCACAAATACGCCCTGAACACAACACTCCACTGGAAATCTAGATATCTAAGCAGGCTTGCATAGGGCCTTCAAAGTGATCGCGAATTATGGCGGAATATGGCTAACACAAAAGTTAGGGCATTTGTGCTGTAAATGCCATCAAGAAAGTGACAAAACAACCCATAAAATGGGGGAAAAGTACTTGCAAATAATATACCTGTGATACTGTAAATATATATTTGGCCTTCATTTCAGTTTCCTTGCATACCAGCCCTAAAATCATTGGAATCTTCAGTGATGTGTCTTTTTGCATACTCATGAGTTGACTGCTGGCTGGTTGGTTGCCCCTAGGTAGCTTCAGGAGCGGGGCTGGTCACTCTAAAGACCAAGATAGGACCAGAGGTTTGGGACTTTCAGCTCCACCCACAACCTCCCGGGAGGGGAGAGGGGCTGAAGGTTGAGCTGTTCACCAATGGCCAATGATTTAATCAATCATGCCTATGTAATGAAGCCTCCTGAAAAACTCAGGACAGGGTTTGTAGAGCTTGTGAATAGCCGAACATGTGTGGGCTTCCAGGAAGGTGAACAGGAACACACCATGTGCCAGGAGGGTGGTGCACTCCAACTCCACAGGGACAGAAGCTCCTGTACCCGGACCTTTCTGAACCTCTCCCTATGTATCTCTTTATCTGGCTGTTTATTTGTATTCTTTAAAACATCTTTTGTAATAAACAGTAAACATTTCCCTGAGCTCTGTGAGCTGCTCTAACTAATCCAACCCAAGGAGGGGGCGGGCTGGTCAGAAGCACCAGCCAACAGCCTGGGCTTGCTGTCGCACGGCTCAGTCTTGTGGAACTGAGTCCTCAGCTTGTGGGACCTGACGATATCTGCAGGTAGATAGTGTCAGAATTGAATAGAATTAGAGGACACCCAGCTGGTGTCCGCTGAGGAATTGCCAGCTGACTTACTGATGTCAGAAGCATGTTGTGAGAGTATAGAGGCAGAAACTGAGTTTGTTTTTTCCATTCAATATCTGATAAGGGACTTGTATCCAGAATATATAAATAATTCTCACAACTCAATAATAAAAAGATAAATCACCCAATTTTTAAACATGGCAAATGACCTGAATAGACATTTCTTCAAAGAAGACATACAAATGGCCAATAAAGACATGAAAAAAATGCTCAACACCATTAGTCATTAGGGAAATGCAAATCAAAACCATGAGGAGACACCACCACTCCACAACCACCAGGATGGCCCCATCCACACAGGTGACAACAGCAAGTGTTGGTGAGAAACTGGTGGAGAAACTGGACCTCTCCATCACTACCGATGGGAGTGTGAAATGTTGCAATCGCTTTGGAAAATGATCTGGAAGTTCCTCAAAAACTTAAACGCAGAGTTGCTGTACGACACAGCAATGTCACTCATAGGTATATACTCAAGGGAAATGAAAACATGTCCACATGAAAACTTGTACAAAAATGTTCATCGCAGCATAAGCCATGACAGTCAAAAGTAGAAACCTGATTATTAATGGGTAAGTAAAATGTGGTATGTCCGTACAATGGAATACTATTTGGCAATAAAGAGAAATACCTGCTACAACATGGATGAACTTTAAAAACATTACTGTGGGTGAAGGAAGCCAGTCACAAAACACCACATATTTTATGATTCCATTTATATGAAATATTCAGAAATGGCAACTCTGTAGAGACAGTAAGTGGCTCAGTGGTTGCAGGGCTGCTGGAGGGCAGGGAGCCGATAATGAGCAGTGACAGCAGACAGGCACAGGGCTTTGTTCTGAGGGGATGAGAAACTTCTAGATTGTGGCTGCCGTGGCACAGCTCTGTGAGCACACTAAAGCATGGGATTGTACACTGTAAATGGGTGACCTGTATGGCATATGAATTAAGTCTCGTACCGATAATGAGCAGTGACAGCAGACAGGCACAGGGCTTTGTTCTGAGGGGATGAGAAACTTCTAGATTGTGGCTGCCATGGCACAGCTCTGTGAGCACTCTAAAGCATGGGATTGTACACTGTAAATGGGTGACCTGTATGGCATATGAATTAAGTCTCGTAAAGGTGTGCATAGATACAGAAAAACGTTGTGGCACTCAAGACAATAAGAACAAAAACACTGAGGTGGCTCCTAAGAGACTTTCTTGGTGTCTTTGTTACAGAGCAATGTGTGCAGCTTCTCACATGTCTAATTTTAATTCTGGGGCAGCACCCAGGAAAGACTGTGGAAGTTTTCACGAAGATTCCCAGGAGGCATTGGCTTAATGTATGCCAGGCATGCCCTCAGGATATGTGCTTGCTGACAGCGAGAGAATTTAGGATACCAACAATAAGACGTGTTTCAAAATAGAGTCCCACGGGGTATAGACAATGCTTCTCTTCGCCAGTATAAAAGACAACTACTCACAGTTTAGTTGACTTGATTTGTATGGTGGTAACAAGTATCTCTATAACCATGTGCATTAAACCAAATTTGGTGACTCAAAATTCTCACATCTAACTCAACAATCCATCAGTACATGAAAGAAAAAAAGGAAAAATTCCCATCTAAGACCTTCCAGTTAACGAATTCAGGATTATTTCTCTCTGAGAGGAAGACAAAATCAGGAGTAACTGGGGAGTCTCAGGGAAAACTTAACACTTTGACTACTGTTAGAATCTAAGAGGCGTATTAAAGCAGACGTCCCTGGGTACCATTCAGATATGGGCTACATTTTAGAAACTAGTAAAAAGGTCTCATGGCTTTTTTCCTATGAGGCTTACAGAGTTTTCCCTCATGAGTTTTCTACTTCTGTTCTCACAGAAGAAAGACTTTCTCCTCGTGGTTTCACTTCTCATGGGCCCACTGTGGATGTGGAAGTATACTGTAGGTGTTTATTCTGTTTCTTCTGAAGCTGATATATTTTTAGACTCAAAGTCATGTTTATTCCCAAGTTCAAACAACCAGGAAGCTAAGGCTACCTTTTAAAAATAGGATTTTTATGAAAGGGGAAAAGTGAGTGACTCAACCATCTGAGATTGGGGACTTCAACTGAAGGGAGACCCCTGGGACAGGTAACAGGGTCGGCTCCAGTTCAGCCCCTCCCCTGTGCCCTCTGCAAAGCAGTCGGGTGGGAGAGAGGGCAGGGTGTTTCTGGCAGTGATGGTGGGCCTGACAAGAGGACCCAGATAAGGACATTGCTATAGTGTTCCTCCCTGCCGGATAAACGTGTGCACGGATTCTAGACTCCTGGTTTTCAAATTGGGGTCCTCTGGGACCCTGAGCTCAGGGGAGAGGCCAAGGGAGATCAAGCAAGCAGCATGCAGCCAGGGTGGCTCCTCTTCAAATCCGTGTCAGACACGAGTTCTGCCGAAGAGGTTAGAAAACAGGCTTCTGTGTACAAGAGAAACGGCAAATTGTTGACTTAGACACTCTCTGGATTACTACAGAAAGGACTGCTGGGCTGTTTGGTGGTCACATTGGATGACTCTCACTATTTTTCTCTGATATTAAAGTAGCATGTGGTGGTGCACTACAATGTTTGACATTCCTGTCAATGACCTAGGAGCACTGAAATATCATAAAGTATATTCTTAATGATCAAAAGTTTAGTTGTATTTAGAAAAGCTTTAGTGTCAAGTATTTTATTAATCTGTAATTATTTGAAAGTGGAGATTTTACAAACTGGAATATTCAGGTAATTGGAAAATGTCTTTCCACACTATTTCAAGAAAAGGAATTTATTAGCTTCAAATCACTTATTCTTGTTCTCTTTTATATATTTTTAAATCATTCCTACTGTTTTTTCTTTCCTTTGTTTTGATTTTGTCTCCACTTCCATCTCCCCAGTGTATCTCTTGCTATTTATTTCAACACAATATCTTTTATTACCATGTAGCTTACGGGAAATAGAAATGCTTAATGGTAAACAGCGTGCAAAAAAGATGTTCTGCAACAGTTATATAAGCACGCAAGGCATCGACTACGGTGTGTGGCACGTCATTTAATAAATGTATAAATAGCAAGTCATAAATTACTCTTTCCACTCTGAAGCTGCTTGGTGACATCATGGAGGCAAAGGCAAACGGCTCTCCCTTTCTTTCCTGTGAATAAAAAGATAATCAACCAACACAGACAATGGCAGCAGGGAGAGGGGCAGGAAACTAACGTGAATTTCCTGAATTCTAAAAGAATCAGCTGCCCATAATCTACAAGCAAAAATCAAGGACAACAACCCAAAGGAAAGAACTCACAATGGTTAACACAGATAAAATCCTGCACAATCTGGTTACACATTTCATGACGCCAAACACTTGAATATGCATTTAGTATGAAATGTGTTTCAGTCGAGGACTGTAGATTCTTCTAGGACAGAAAAGGCTACCTCCATCAGAGCTCCTCAGGAGTCTACTTGTATGTCATAGTTTTGTAAACTTTTTTTTTTACACAACAAATTCCTTCTAATAATTTATCAAAATATGATCACTACAGTTAAAATGTAGTGCTGGCAAACGTTGGACCATAAAAGCATATGGAAAGTAATGGTAAAGAAAATGTTGTTACAGTGTTTTAATAAAGTTTATTCTATAAATGAATATATGCATGCACTTGTATCATATAGTTATAACTGAATAGTTCAAAGCACTGGGAAGCTAAATGTAATAAACAAAATACTTTTTCTAAAATCAATACTCATTTCTATCTTGCTTTTTTGATCCTTACTTTAAATTATTATCTACATATTCTGGTTTTTAGACTGGGAGACTATTATGAGAAAGAAAAGTAGACAAAAAAGAAACCAAAGTATTCCTAGGCCCACTAAGTACCCTGAAAGAAGAAAAGGATGATTGCAAACAAATAACACATTTCTCTCTTTTTCAACAAATGAAAGAAATGTCATCTTCATTTTCCTAGTTTACCATCTCAATTAAACTGATAAATTTGAAAAAGTGTTTCTACTATGTTTCAAAACATAAGTTTAAAAGTATTACTGCAACTTCCAAATACATATCCTATTAAGACATGCCCAGATTTTTCATGTGTAGCCAGTTAGCAGAATTCCATCAACATTTCCAAATTTGTCAAACATACCACATTTGCCCCTTTATTCTACTGAACTAGTAACATAAGTGCATTACCAGGTCCAACGCCCTCCTCTCAGAGTATATGGGTCTCACTGCTGAGAACCTGCTGAGTCTCATTCCTACGTGCCAACACAAGTCACCCTTCTTCTCCCAGTCTTTACCTCGTTACACAAAACACGAGCAAAAAATAGGGAAAATAAGGGGAGGAGGCAGACACCTCTCTTCTGTAATTACAAAGTCCTTGAAAGCACTGTGCTTTAAGAGAATGTCAGTTTCCAGGGGTCTGAACCCCTGCATTAAAGTTCCAGGGCTCGGCGGCACGCAGGAGCTGGACCGCTGACCTTCAGGGTCCCCTTGGGAGAGGGCTGAGAAGCATCCACAAGCTCCTTCCTTCAATGCCTATGAACTGAGCACCTGCTACGCACCAGACATGAGCCAGAAAGGAGCCTAACACCTAAAGCAAATAAACACATCTCCTTGTGATGTTTTTAGATGGAGAACATCTTTAGGAGGGCACTTTCATGGCAAGTGTAAACAGAACAGGTAATCTAGTATAAACATGTTGTCACACATATCCACATTAAGTGGTAATCATGTTGTAACCGTGTTGTCACACTAAACCAGTCTAACCACTGTGACGTATATATAAACATGCACGTATATGTGAACATTTATATGTAAACATATACGCCAAAGTAGCTAAAGGCACAAACTTTGGAGGCAAATAGAACCGAACTTGATTCCTGATTCCTCCACTTACTATCAGTGTGACTTGGTTGAGCTATTTGACCTTTCAGTATTCCATTTCCTCTTCTATGAGAAGGGCATAATAGTGCTTTCTGGGGTTCTTGGAGAGAGTTCATGAGGTAATGTGTGTGTCAGGAGACCTTTATTTGCACAAGAGAAACATCATTCTTGCTTAAGCAATAAAAGGAATTGCTTGGATCACATAAGTAACTGTCTCAAGATGATATGAACATCAGGCTTGGGCAGATCATGGCTGCAACCTCATTTCTCTACGGATTTCTTGGCTCTGCCTTCCTCTGGGGTAGGCTCCATCCTCAGGCTGGGGAACTCTGGTCACAGATGGCTGCAAAACTGCAATCAGGTCTCCAGGCTTCCTCATTCCTCCACAGCCACTGAACACAGGCCCCAAGCTACATCCTGTTTTGACTGTCTTGGGGCACATGCTCACCTGTGAGCTCATCACTGTGGCAAGAAAAATGCCATATGTAGTGCATGCATACACACACACAAATAAACACACATGCACATACACACAGACAAGTACACATAAACACATACATATATACATACACACATATATAGACATACACTCTTATACACAAACACATAATCACACACAACACATGCACAGACACAAACACACATACACACAGATATACACACTCATACACATAAGCACACATATACACACATGCACACACAAATACACACAAATGCACACATATAAATACATATACATCTAAACCTATATTTATAGGGATATGATCATTTTATTTTAATCATTAAACTTTTAAAGAGAATATTTTATTTTATTATTTTTTTTTTTTAATTTTAATTTTGTCAATATACACTGTATATGATTATTATGGCCCATCACTTATTCAGTTTTCAAGTGGCTCAGTCTCCTCTACCTTTAAAACTATAAAATACATAAGAGACTTATTGCCTGGAAAAATAATGGCCATTTTAATCCTGGTTTTGCCTCTACTTTTTCCTCTCAGATGAGGTGTTCTGGGATTGTGCCACATTTGCTGTTACTGTGGTGACGGATGAGTATGTGGGAACATGGAACGTACCTGACTAGCAATTATGAAAAACACATCTATCCAGGGCTAAGGTGAGCTGCCAGTAACACCGCCATGCTATGAAAGAGTGCGGTCCACAGAACAATGCTGTTGTAAGGAATTTGGGGAAGTAAAACAAAATCATGTAAGTTGTCATTCTAGACTCTGTCATCAGAAACACTGTGACAGCTCTATAAAAATCAGTCCTGTGTATTCCTAATAAATTCTGTCCACTGCCATGTGAATGAAAACGTCTTCTTACATTTCCACACTGCGTTGAATATTCTCTAAAACTTGCCTGACTCTCAGCAGTGGTGTGCAGGTCAGGGACCTGCCATGTGATACGAGGGGAAAAGCACAGGTGTGGACCTCCCTGGGTCACCTGAATACTAAATATTCTCTAAAATCANACATGGAACGTACCTGACTAGCAATTATGAAAAACACATCTATCCAGGGCTAAGGTGAGCTGCCAGTAACACCGCCATGCTATGAAAGAGTGCGGTCCACAGAACAATGCTGTTGTAAGGAATTTGGGGAAGTAAAACAAAATCATGTAAGTTGTCATTCTAGACTCTGTCATCGGAAACACTGTGACAGCTCTATAAAAATCAGTCCTGTGCATTCCTAATAAATTCTGTCCACTGCCATGTGAATGAAAACGTCTTCTTACATTTCCACACTGCGTTGAATATTCTCTAAAACTTGTCTGACTCTCAGCAGTGGTGTGCAGGTCAGGGACCTGCCATGTGATACGAAGGGAAAAGCACAGGTGTGGACCTCCCTGGGTCACCTGAATACTAAATATTCTCTAAAATCAAGGTGCCTGGTTTTCCCCACCTGCCTCACCCTCTGCAACACAGGAGAAACAGGCTCTCGACCAGGTGCCCGGCTTTCTCTCCAGCATCCCTTTCCAAGGCCTGTGTTGTTCTCTCTCCTCCCACTTTTCATGTGTCTCTCCACACCTGGAAAATGGGGCTTTGTCCGCATCTTTGGACCAGGACAGCGGGGAGCTGGGCAGACCATCTCAGGAGGGCCGGGCAGGTGTGGCATCTCAGTGGTCTTGTGACACACGTGTACTCTCCTGGCAACTGGCTCACTGGCGAATGTGTGGCTCTTCCTCAGGAAACAGAGTGAATGTGCCACTGGGTCACCATGCAAAGTGGTGCGCACTATCGCTCCTGTGGGCACATGGCACTCGTTGCAGGCTGGCAGCCAGGAACACTACTCTTTCCCTCAGCTGTGGCCAGGAGAGAGACGCAGAAGTGACGAGTGCTGGACAGGAGCCTCCACCGGCAGCCAATCCTGCTGGCCTCGGTGAGGTTGGAGACTATTTTGTGGGCCCATGGGCTCCCGCCACCGCCTGCCAGGGCATGCGCCACTCTCCATGCTCAGGCAGACAGGGCTGCTGAGGCAAGGGCACCACTCCACAGCCTGGATGTGCACTTCCTCCCACATTTGGGCATTTTTTCGTAGGTGGCCACAACCAAATTTGCCCCATGTTGGCCTCTCGCCACCGTCCTCAGGCAGTCTTCTCTTTGTGGGCCTGTCCCTCTGTCCCCCTCCTGCTCACTTCTGCTCACGGCGTTCTGCTCACTTCTCTGGCTCATTCCCTGCCCTTCCCTTCTCTGTCTCTCTCCTTCCTGTCTCTTCTCTCTCCTCCACCCCTACTCGTATAACTCACCCCTACTGTTGTTCAAAAGATAAGTGTCCCCGGGCCTCCCAGAGAGAGCCGAGCAGAGGGAGTACAGCCACCTGTCTTCATGACATTTTCAGGACCCTTCCTTGTAGTTGAACTACAAGGTGAAAAGCACTACCCCTACTGTTGTTCAAAAGATAAGTGTCCCCGGGCCTCCCAGAGAGAGCCGAGCAGAGGGAGTACAGACACCTGTCTTCATGACATTTTCAGGACCCTTCCTTGTAGTTGAACTACAAGGTGAAAAGCACGTGTCTGAACTTTCTAAGTCAGAGGGGAAGTTTTATTTAGTGACCAGAAAAAATCCCAGTCCTGGAATGTGACTGCCTCTACCTGGCATCCCTCGCGTTATGTGGCCTTTGCAGTTTTTGCTAATGCTTCCAGCGACGCAGTGGCTGGTGAGTGGGAGCCAGGAGCAGCGCTGCCTCACGTCAGAAAGACTTCAGTGTAGTAAACAGACTGCAGTGTCATGGAAAACTGGAGCTTTCTAAAAACAATTTTGTCGATTACTTATTTGGCTAAGCAAGTCACTGCCTGTAGGCATCTCAGATCGTGCACGTGGAGAGGGGAGATCCTGGCAGTCTCACCGGCTGCACCCCTGGGATATTCTCCCCGCCCCAGGAGCACACACCTCCTTTCTCCTGGAAGCTCAGGTCAAAGAGCCAGGAGTAACCCTTGGTTTTTCCCTTTCACTGACAGCGGGTCCAGGCCACCTGCAAGGCCTGTCCATCCATCCCCCATGTGTGCTCCCTGCTCTTTCTCCAGCCGCCCTCAGTCTAAACCCCACACACCACCCACAAGGACCTTTTTAAATGCAGATACCATCCTCTCCACCCTTGTGTAAACCACTGAGGGCTTTCCATGGCCTTCACAATAGAGTGGAATTCCCCGAGGGCCCTGGGCTCTGGTCCACCTCACCCTCCCACTCCCTCTGGTCACACGGACCTCCGGCTGGTGCCTGATCAGCCAAAGCTGGTTCCAGCTCAGACCAGGCACATGCTAGTCCCCCTGAGAAACTCTGTCGAGATCTCCTAGCACCCATCCCTCCATGTCATTCAGCTCTGCTCAGAGTATTCCTCAGAATCGTCTCCCAGGGCTGCCCTATCCAAAATTGGTCTCTGACCCCCCATGGCTCCCTGCTCACACTGAACAAATTTTCTCCCTAATGCTTATCACTATTTGAGAGCATTACATTTTTCTATGTAAGCTTGATGTTTTTCTCTCTTCCCCACTAGAATGTAAACTCCATGAGGACAGGCACTGTGTCCCTATCCTGCTCACCCTTACAGGGGACACTCAATAGATATTTACGGAATGAATGCTGATTACAGCTGAGCTCTCTAACCCCTCTGTGGACGGGCACTGGGCACGCCTCTGGAACACCATGTAGGAGTCCAGTGATCACATCCAACATTATCTTAACATCTCTAGCCCCCAAGCCCAGAAGGACCCCTCAGACACAGCTGGGATGACCAGCTGGCTTCCTGGACAGGCCCTGAGTGCAGGTGCCCACCTTCTGTGCCCAAGGCCCGGCCCTGCCCTGATGATGTCCACCCCACACTGAGAGCAGGGGTCAGCCCTCCATCCAGCTAGCCACCCCTTCCACAAAGTGGACCTTATTTAAAACTGGATTGGCCCACTGTGTTCACTTCCCATTGTTGCTGTGACAAATTACCACAAATGGAGTGGCTTGAAACAGCACAGTTTCAAGTTCACAGTTTATTCTCCTACAGTTCTGGAGGTTGAAGGTCTGAAACCCGTTTCACTGGTGTCAGCACGGCTTGGGGGAGCTATGGCCCTGTGTGCCCAGCTCCCAGCGGCCACCTGCACACCTCGTGTAGGGCAGGGCCCTTCCTCCATCCACACCAGCCCTGCTTCCGATCAGTCCTGCCCCTTCTCTTCTGCAGCCCAGCCTCCTCTGCCTGCCTCTCCCAAGGACCCCTGTGATGACACCAGCGTCCACCCGGATAATCTCCCACCTCAGTAGCCTTAACTTGATTTTGCCACATACAGTAACACTGACAGGCATCAGGCTATGGATATCTTTGGAGGCCATTATCTACCTTCCACACCCACCAGTGATGCCATCTGCCCAAACCAGAGCTCTCACCCGAGTTCATCCTATGGACACTGGCTATGACCACTGGAGCTCCAGGGCAGGTGCGGGGGCTGGGTATGGGGGCTCAGTGGGTGGCCCCACAACCCGCCTTGGAGCCCAGGCCCCAACTGTTCCTGCTTTACTTCCTGCCACTGAGACCCCAGCAGGATGTACTGGCACTGTTCATTAGCGCCTTTTGTCAGAACTTCAGCTCTAATAAATTAATGTTTGGTCCCAGCTGACTCATCTCACTAGGAGACAAGCTACATACTCACTGGGTGCTGAGCCCTGCACGCTGCCACCACACGCTATGAAGAACACACTGTTTCACACGCACAGGCTGGCTTTGTGTGCTGCAGTTTACTTATTGTGCACAATATATGGGCAGAGATTGCAAAAGAGAAAAGGAAACAAGGAGGGGGATTTGAGATAAAGGGAGGATGGAGAAAAGCATTTTAAGGTTTTTGAAGATATCAGATATGATGCCTTTTTTTCTTCTTAACTAAGGAAGTACCAGATGAAGCAGGGTGAGCTTTCAGGTCATGTCGGAATGAACTGCTGGCCACCTGGGACTTGAGAAAAGCTGTGCCTCTCCTGCCTGGAATGCCAGAGACAATACAGGTGCAGATGACGCCACAGAGTGTGGGGCTGAAGAGGTGAGGGGCTCTAGGATCAGATACCCATGGCCCTCCCTCACCTGTCCCTTCCCTTATCCCCGTTCTATCCTCTCCTGGACAATCCCTGAGACCCGCCTAAGTGCCCCAAGGAAAGCTATGAACTCCAGAGGCCACGGTGCAGGTGCCATGTCTGCTATGCAGACTGTGAGGTCCGGACATCATGGAAGACTCGCCCCCTTCATTGGCTTCTGGCCCAAAGCACAAGACTCTTGCCTTTTTCATGAGCCACTGGACAGGATGTGCTACATCCGGGAGACGCAGCTCCCTGTGCACACATGGACCCACAGAGCTCTCGATGCCATCATTCTCATTTGGCGTAATTTTGCCTAAACCACAATTCTTTATAAATGGGCAGCTCTATGACACCTGCTCCTGTGCCAGGCCTTTGTCATGTCTCTCCCACCTACAATGTGCCACCCATGGCATGGGGGATGTGGGAACGTAGGGCCAGGGGAATGCAGCGAAGAGTCAGACTGTAACCCACCCACTGCACACTGCCCCTGCCAAGTGCCCACAGGGCCCCCTCAACAGGCCATGCCATTCATTCCTGGCCAGACCCTGCAAGGAAGGTGTTATGCTAATTTCACAGGGGAGGAAACTGGGCCTGAGGAAGAATTCACTGTGGCATTGACAAAGCCACACAAGTAAGTGGCTGGGCAAGCATTCGAGATGGGGGTCTGCCTCCAAAGTCCACCTCCATCGCATGTAACCCAACAGTCATGGATAACCCAACGACTGCAGGTGGGATGAGGCAAAAGCAGGGGAAGTCATTGTACATCACTAACAAAGCCGCCCGCCTTTCTGATGGGGCCAAGCAAACCACGTCCTATCCGGCAACATCTCCTATGTGTGTTAGTGCAGCTCAAGACAGCTCCCACAGGCACAGGGAGCACCTCTGGGTGCTGTCAGGAGCTGCAAGTTTGAGCTCGCCAATGCCTGACCTCAGGGCATGTGCTCTGATGGCCCTTGCTCAGCTGCTGGCCCATCTTTCTCTTCCTCCACCTCTGCCTGGCGGAAGGCACAGGCCCACAGTGCCTGAGCCAAGTGCAGGGACCAGGCCAGCTGGGGAGGAGGGCTGGGTGGGCCACACATGGGTCATGGCAGGGCCTTTCACCAAGATGTGGGGCTCGCTGTGCTTGCTAGCCCTATGCACGTGGTTTTGGATGTGGAGCCATGAGCGCTGACCAAGCCCAGCTGGCCACCGAGGTCCCCGAGAAAAGATGCATCTCAGTCCCTAAGGGAAAGTAACCTGACAAATGCAGGCACCCAAGAACTTGAGGCGCACCAAAAACTGTAGGTGCCCTGAGAACTGCAGGCACCCGAGAACTTCAGGTGTCCGAGAACTGGAGTGCCCTGAAAACTGCAGGTGCCCCAGGCCCCTGGCTGCAGTTGCAGAGCACCCAAGAGGAAAAGGAATGAATGATCATGGAGGAAGAACTGAGCCCAGAAGGCCCATGGGCACAGGTACGGAGAGATCCTTGACAGAATCCTGGCTCTTCCTGAGAGAAGGTGGCACCCACTCCATGTGTGAGCCAAAATGCTGTCACAGGCTTATAAGCTTTAAACTGAAATGATTTATCACAAAAAATCAGCACTAGGAGCTTGAAAGCTTTTGAAATTGATTAGAAATCACCTTGGTAGATGTCACAAAAGCCATCTGCCTGGAATTAAACCTACTCTCCTATAAGCACTAACTTTTAAAATAAAAATCCTTGTTGAATATTATTGGTTTTCCGTTTTAAAAAATTATTAGCATTAATAATTTAGAAACCTCTGCATTCATTTTTAAAATTGTTTTTGAGCCTTTTAAGGTATTTTGTTGCTTTTAAAATTTTTAAAGTGATCAAACTCTTTTGAATTTTTTTCACTATATTTATTGCAAGATGGCACTATTATCATCTATATTGTGAGCCTAGGTTAGACATTACTTCCATGGAAAATTTCCCAATGGCGAGCAGTGGAGTTGCAGTTTGTAATGGTCACCACCAGCACCAACTCGTGTTATACACAGCTTTGTCCCAGCTTCTTGGTTATTGGACGCACACAGTGGTTTTAATTACCCCTCCTCTGTTAGTCATGGGTCACCACCGTTTTTTCCTACAATTTAACCCTCTAAACTAAAGTCCTATAGATAATTTCTAGTAGCACAGTGAATACGCAGCCCATGGCTGACATCTGAGAAAACATTTCCTTAAAGACCTCCTGGCCCCGGCACCTACTAACCCCCAAGAAGTGCGTTTCACAGACAGCGTCTGCATGAGGGGGCAGTCTGGGCAGCGGTCCCCATGTCATAACCACAGGCCCACCAGTTTAAGAGGGTTTTGTATATCTTCACGTATGGCCAAGCAGCACTCACAGACAGCGTCTGCATGAGGGGGCAGTCTGGGCAGCGGTCCCCATGGCATAACCACAGGCCCACCAGTTTAAGAGGGTTTTGTATATCTTCACGTATGGCCAAGCAGCACTGAGTGTCCAGACTGATGGCACAGTCGAGGAAGACGAGCGTGTTCTTCTTGTCCAACAGCTGAGAGAACATGGGCTCTGCTGGGCAGACAGACTTGGGACTCAGCGGACTCTTTACAAACCCAGAGAGTAACAGACATGGGCTGACCAGGGAAAGAAACTTTGTGCTGCTTTCCACCAACACCTTCCTCTCCTGTAATCTGAACGTGAGCACACCTCTAGGCTGGGACCCAGGCAAAGTGAGCTCCGCTGCACACTCAGTCACGCAGCAGGGACACTTCTCTTTCCATTCCTGTCCAAGTGCAGGTGCTCCAGCGTCCTCCAGCCACGGACAACAGACCCAGGGATGGAAGGTGACTGGGTGGTGAGGTGGCATGGAGGGAGGGCAGCTGACAGACCAGGGCTGGGGCAGAAGACAGGAGTGATGGCAGAAGACCAGTCTCAGAGGTGGCCAGCAGCTCTGTGTCAGCTTACATGGTGGGTGGAAGGGGGAGATGTTAAAATGAAAACCCAGGCACTGCTCCCTAATCCCCATGATGACAGGGGAACAGGCCCATCACCTCTATGGAGGAGGAGCTCTGTTAGGGTAGGGATGGCAGGTCACATTTATACCCTCTCCCTCACGCATGCACATAGAGTGACCATGGCCGGTCATATTAACAAATCACTCACTTTCCTACATCATTGTTGAGTTGCACTGTCATGAGCCTCAGGGCCACACTGCACCAAAGGAAACAGTCAGATGTGCTGATGGAGACTTCAAGACAGCGGTCTAAGTGTCTGCATGCAGCGAAAGGCCCACTGGGCACAGACGCATAGGGGCCTTCTGTATATCAGCTCCACTCTGCCCCATCAGGTTCAGGACTTTCATTCACTTCTCTTTGGGTTGGGTTCCTAAAAGACTTGCTTGAGCCATACATCAAAATCCATGCATTCTCTTTTTGCTGAGATCTAGACATATGAAAGGCATGCCCAACCTTGTGCTGTCATGGGGCTGTCTGGGAGGAAGGCAGTTAGCTACAATCGCTGCTTTGATTCCAGTGCCTGTCTGTCCTGCTCCTGAAAGTGTCGACGAACTAAGCAGAATTCAAGAAGCTGGCAGTGTTCTGAAAACAAATGCTCTTTTCTGTTTTGATTGTGTTTTACTTTCCTTCCCTTTATCTTCAAATTCTACCCACCAGAGCTGCTTCTGCAAGTCACGAGAGCGGCCCTTGGCATCTTTGTGAGTGTCCTGTGTGGGCTATGGGGACAAGATGCATCAGTCTCTCTGGGGCTCTCACGGGGAGCCCTGGCCTCAGGTGCCTACATGAACTGACAATCACATGCACAGGGTCTAGTCAGCTCAGGAACAGCCTGTGGAGCTCCGTGGGGCTTCCCATCCTGCCTTCCTCTTGTTTTTTCATCCATAAAAAGAGATTGTCCATATGATACTTGGCGTGTGAAGATATACGTGGAAGTTAATATGATATCTGACCTTTGTTCCAGAAAGGTTGTGGTTATTCTGGGCTTAATAAAAGGATTAACACTGAGACCTGTGTGAGCAGTTTCTTAAGCAGTCACTAGAGCATTTCTACCATAACCATTCCCAAATAAAGTCTTTCCAAGGAAAATCCCTCCACCGCTTTCCCTTACAAAGTTAACAAGTAAGAGTGGGGGCAGGATGTGCTCTGGGACACCTTGCTGCAGAGCACGTTACAGCTCACCCTTACTGCGGAGACATTTTCCAAAGTGGGCCCCAGACTGCATCCTGGCTAATGTCCATCTGAAAATCCAAACACTGAAAATATGGCATACGAGTTGCTCCATGGGTAAGACGCCTATTTTTCTTAGCTCGTCAGTCTCATCCAGGCCCTTCTTTTCTTTGGCAGCCAGAGAGAATGTGCTGGCCAATAGTTTAAATACTCACTCCTCAATTCAGCTTTTGAATCTTACTAATTTCATATAAGAGACAGGACAGCCAAAAGGAAAAAGAATTTTTTTCTCTAAGAAGCTAGATAATTTCAACCAGCTCTTCACCCCTCTCCCAATACTCCCAGCCTCAGCCATTCCCAAAGCCCTCAACACGCAGGGCTGACATCAGACACAGCGTGAAGTCATCTGTTTTACAAGAGCTGCTATTTCCATGAATTATGTTCAAGAAGACAGTAACGAAGATTAAACCATCATTCTAAGGAACCTGAACATAGCTACAACCTAGCAAAAGCTGGCTTTATGGAGATAACACTAATTCGAAACAGATGTGTACTCAAAAGGGGTGAGGGAGAGAAGGTTGGCAGGAGAGGAAAACCTTTTTTTCCCCATAATGTAGTGGAAAAACCTTTACAGATATGTTCTAACTAAAGTCAGCTTTTTCAGCACCACAGACTGCCAAGTGCAAACTCTTCCCTGACAAGGCACATTTCATTTTTCAAGCACTTAATAACTTGAGTACAGCCATCATTAGAGGGTTTTCCCTATTTTGTAGTTGTGGAACTAAGAGTTCAAAAGTGGTCGACGAGGCAGATGGCAAAAAACAAGGGAAGTGTAAGGTGGCCAGTAGAAGAGATGCCAGCAAGGTCTGGGCACATCCTGGGCAGGAGCTCAGCAGTGTTTGGGGCGGGGCTCTGTGCAGGGCAGGGACAGGGGACAGGGACACTGCCTGGCCCCATGGGTGCAGAATCCTACCTCCACGGGTAGGAGGGTGAGCGCAGCCCCCCGAGCCTAGCGACCTTTTGCACACCAGAGCTCAGGGAGAAAGGGTGGCTGCCGGAGTATTTGCTGGCTGGGATCAAGTAGGGCTCTCTGATGAGTATTGTTCCTGGGATGCCCTCTAATTTGCACAAGGAACGTGTGCAAATTATCGCATAACAATACACACACATCCTGGCAGGTTGAAACACTGGTTCATGTCTGCATAGTAATAAACCATAGTGTGGTTACCACACACTTATCCTCCACACTGGTGTGTAGGTTCCTCATGTTTAATTATAGCAGCACCATCATTACATTGCCTTGGCTAAGGAGTCTGCAGGAAAGGCTTCTTATATAGCTGCAAATCAGATATGATTAATGGTATTTTATACTGATCCACTTGCTCGATTAAATCACACTGTAGCTTAACAGGCTATTTCTTGATAATTCCTATTTATTTCAGTTCAATTTAATAGCTTTTCCCAGTGAAAATATATTAGCAAACATAGAATGCTGGGGGAAAATGCAAGAAAATAGAACTCAGTGCAACCAGAAATAAAAGCAGAGCATTTCTAGAGAATGCCTCCAGTCTTAGCCTAGTTTTGCTTGTGTAACAAGCACAGAACCTCAGAGCAAAAGACGCAGAAATTTTCTGACTAAACTCCTGGTTGACAACTTTGCTTCATACAAAACAAACTCATCCTCAGTTTTCCCTGTGTCAAAGGGCACTTTCCACTGGGAGCATCTTGAAAGTATTGACTGACGCACATGATGCTGGTTCATCTTTAAGCTAAAGCCACAAAGCCTCTCTCTCCATCTATAGTGGATTGAATTATGTCCCCCAAAACTCACTGAAGCTTGAATTGTGTCCCCCAAGTTTTATGTATTAGAAACTTGGCCCCCACTGTGACTGTTAAGAGGGTGGGAAATCCTATTATGGTCATTGAAAGGTGGAGCCTTGAAGAGGTGACTGGATTGTAGGACCCTGCAGTAGTGAATGGATTCATAATGGTGGTCAGGGTCGTGGTTCTGAGGGCTTTAGAAGAAGAGAGGGGAGAGTCTCTCTCTCTCTGTTCTCTTGGCTTCCACCATCTTGCAGTATGAGACCCTGGGTCACTGTCGCCATCACCAGATGGACTTTGGACTTCCCAGGCTCAGAAACTGTAAGCAATAAATTTTGTTTTCTTTATAAATCACCCAGTTTTTGTATTTTGTTATAAGCTCAGAGACAGACTAATATACCACCTCCTCCCTCACAGCCATGACCTGGGAAGCTGCCTCAGAGAATTCATATTTCTCCTACCCACTTATTAATTTGCCACATGTAAGAAATGATTCACCCTGAGAAGCAGGGTGAGATCCTGGTAATCAGTAAGTCAGGTGATGTGGACAGATGTTCTATGTTCTATTCAGTGTGCTTGCATTCCACTCTTCCACTTCTGCACGCATGAAGACTAGACTGGCTGGTCTCTGCTGTGATGAGTGTGTGGTAGGAGAAAGAAAAAGGGGCAAAATGTCAGTATTTCTGGTTGTCTTTGCACATATTTTTGAATGAGCAACAATACTCTGGAGAGTTTTCTTGGATGTAAAGCGAGAAAGCACTAATATTAGGTTTGCACTAATATGTGCTATTCATAGTGGTCTTCTTGTGTTTTGGGGTTTTTTTTGTTTTGTTTTGTTTTGCTGTTGTCAGAAAGCCCAGTAAAATCAGGACTAATAGAATTTGTCTGGATGCATTTATTGAGAGTGCCTGAAAATTATTTTAATTAGAAATGGTTTTCCTGGAAACCATCCAAGATCTAGAAGGAGGGCTTACCTATAAAACACCATGAATAAGCCTTAATGGTAAACTTTCCAGGAAGCTTTCTTTCTATCCATGACTGGAGCCAACATCGCTCCCAATATTTGCTGAGTCCCTTAACATTTACTTGATTAGGATACTGTGTTTTCCTTAAAAAGGGATAAGCAATTAAAATATATGTGCACACAGATAACTTTGGATTATCTGTGACCATGGGAAATAGAAATAGACAACTGAACTCATTAGGCCATTTAAATCCAATGATACCAATAATGTCACAGGACTTCTGTCCTAATAGCAGCCTTCTTTTGACTTGTTTGCCTCTATTACTAGATGCTAAGTTCGCTGAGGACAGAGATCACATCTTCATATCACAATTGCTTAGCACAATGCATGTGGTATCTGCTAAAATTTTTTTTTGGAGTCTATGAACAATTGAGCGAAAAAATCAATGAAATTCGGCCTCTGCTTGACAGGTTGTCACCGTCAGCACCCCATTTAATGGGTTTGCACTCCGTCTGCTTCATTCACCTTGACTGTCTTTCAGGAGAAATGTCAGTTACAGGTAAAATGGCCCAAATGATAGGCCATTAAAGAGAACCTCTGGCTCTGGTAACCCCCAACTAAACAACTGTTCCCTAAATTAACTGATTTTGCATACTGATACCTTTAGCAAATTGGTTAAAACCTATATTCCCTTCTGGAGGAGATGTAACCAGGCCTTAGAGCTTGTACATCACACCCTTGAGGCTCTCCTGACATATGAGAAGGGCAGGGGATTCCTTCCTGCCCAGTGGACCTAAAGCTCTGCTAAGTTGGGATGACGATGCAGAAGAATTTCCCTGCTCTGAAAGTGGCCTTAGCTTGCAAGGGGCTAGTGATCCACACTGTAAACACATTCACAGATGAGCGCAGGGCAGCCACACACGACAAGGAGGAGGAACACTGCTATCCCAGCCGGATGATGGCAATTCCATCCTGGCAAATGGGGCCAGTCCCATCCTAGGAAACAGCTTTGAACGCATCCTGGGAGAACTGAGCTCTGGCCTTTCTCCCTTGGTGCTCACAAAGGGCATCTGAAGTATTAATTAGTGGGCAGGAAGTTTATCACTGAGATAACACAAGCCATGGGTTCTGCAGGCCACAGGGGCAATCTCAGGTTCAGACAGAATCACTAAACATTGAATATGAAAAACATCAATACCCAGGAAATATTTTATCAATTTCAACAGATAACCATCATTGACTGAGCAATTTTATTATCCAGACTTCAAGTTAAGCTTTTACACATGGTAATTCATTAATCCTCCTATTAACCCTATGAGGTAGGAACTATTATCATTTCTATTTTGCACTGGAAGAAAGGAAGCTTAAAGAGGTTAAGAAGTTAAAGAGGTTAACAGCCTTGCTAGTGAAAGGTAGAAGTGAGAATTCAATTAAAAGCATCTGATCAAATTCATCTAGAATTCTCTAACTTTCAGAAAAGGTTTTCCAGAATAACTTTAGGTTAAGGAGCACATTCCAAAATATCCCACAGAGTAACTTCCTTTTGAAAATTACCATAGTCCCCTTTCATGCCTCACCTAATACATGGTAAACTCTAATAGTTTTACAACCTGAAATGGCTAAAATTAATAATAGCGTCTGCTCTTACATTAGGAACTTCCTTTAAGACATTTTAGTTGCAGCATAAGCACGTCATTCTGCCTCCACTTCCTCATCTACACAATGGGCAGATGAATGAGGCACAGTTACACTGTCCAGCTGGGTGCTATGGTTCTTAGCCAGTGTTGTCAATGCCGTGACATCAGAGCTTTCCTGGGGGTAAGGGTCTCACAGGCACCGAGAACTGACACCTATGCAAGATATCGTTTCCTTTTAGAAATCCCTGAAATTGTACTTGTACTTTAAGTCCTATTTCTCAGCCTCAAACTGTTCACAGACCTCCCCTGCTACGTTTTACACGCTTTGATGAGTGCCTCTTGGCCTACAACGGGATGCAAACATACAAACGAATAGACAGGCTTCTCTGGAAAAATATGGGAAGGTAGCTGGGGAGGAATACAGAACTTACTAGGCTGAAGGACAGTCTGCCACTTAGATTCCCTGTGAGACAGAGAAGTGCCATGAAGCCAGGACTTCTGTGTTTTGTATTTTTTTTTTTTTTTTGGATCCACAGTGCCCAGAAAAGGCCTGGACCTATAGTAGGTTCCCAGCAAACATGTGTAGAATGAATTTGTTGTAAGCTTTTAACAAGACCCTCAATTTCTCAGTGTTTTCCCCCCTTAGCAACAGAATGAGGACAGTAAATCACGCTACCTGTATTTTCACAGGCATCAAATGATAGTTGATGAGTCCACTTGCAAAGAACAGAGCATTGTACTAGCATTGACCATCTCAGTTAGCCCTTGTCTTCAGCAGCTAGCACAGGGCCCAGTACATACGAACTGCTCATTGACTACGTGCTGACGGACTACACTTCCTTGCAGTCTGTTTGACCTTCTGCATATCCAATGGTTTATTTCATTTTCACACTGAAGAGACCTCGTTCCCATCGCCACCCTACCTTGCTTCCCACTGCATTCTTTCTGGAGGCACTTCACAGTCCAGCTCTCTTTGCTGAACAAGAACAACAGAAGGGAGTGTACCCTGCACACAGGGTTCCTGGACTTCCACGGGTCAGCCGGAGCCCAGTGCTCATCTTCCCAACAAGGCCTGGGGTGTGCTCACGCCTGTGTCCCCCCTTGGCAAGGACAGTAAATGCCAGCCGCCAAGGAGCTGCATAACGAACCTGCCACTGCCATGAAATAGGATATAAAACAAATTTGGGATAAAGGTAAACATTGAGTTTCTACTCTTGTCAACTTTAGATTTTTAACGTGCCTGAGTACCAGGAAAATTATTTATCCCACTGAACTTACGCTTAACTTCTTTCAACGTTAGGTTCACAGCAAGCCCTTCTCCATTACTGGATTAGTAGTTGTGCTTGTTTGAAACATGTTTTACCCTCAGAGGCCCTACCTAGTACTCCCAATCCTGATTTAGTGATACCATAGCAGAAACTTTTGAACAAGTAATTACCTCCGGCTTTCACGTCTATACCTGAGCTTTGCTTAACGATCTCTTCACTGCCTACAGAAGCCACACGCCTGTGTAATATGATGACAGCGGGACAAAGAAACCAAGATGAGACAGGCGACACTGTTCCAGTTCAAACACACAACCCCCACGGTGCCAGCCTTGAGGCAAAGGCGAGGGCAATGTCAAGTGGAATCTCTAGGTCACCCCATCATCCCCCACGGTGCCCCTTCTTCACTCAAACACGTTTTCACCGTTTTGTCATCTACAGATTCAGCAATGTGATTCCGACACGAGGACGAAGAGAATAAAATCCGATATTGAAATAAAAGACACCAAAAAGACCCGTCCACGGACGACTGTGAAAGCCCTAAGATGCCCAGAGCAGGCACAGGCGGACAGGACGCGGCTCAGCGTCCCCCGGCGCTCGGGGCACCCCCGCGGGGA
>NW_007728684.1:39775-47746 GCF_000696425.1 Galeopterus variegatus | reverse complement strand
CACGAGTGCCCCGCCTCCGCCGCTACTTCCAATCGGCATCCGCCGCCCCGTCGCGCCCGGCGCTTCCCTCCCCTCCCACTACTTCCCTCCCAGGACCCGCTCCGCTCAGCCCCGCCCCGCCCACCGCCCAGCGGCCAATCAGCGCGCGCGGCCGTCGCGTGTCCGGCGAGCCGGGCCAAAGCGCTCCCGCCTGGCCCGACTGTGCACAGGCTCCCGGGCTGCGCCCGCCGCCGCCCGGTGCTGCTCCTCCGGCCCTGCTGGGTTTTTTCGTAGCTTACGTGTTCTTTCCTTCAAGCATCCATATTCACGCTGTGTCGTCAGGCCTTCCCCTGCTGAACACACTTTTAATAAGCAAACACTCCTAGAAAACGGGACGCAAACGAGAGCAGCACGGAGCGCTCGCGCTCCACCCCCTCGCCGCCGGAGGGGCCCTGCAGCGCCGCCCGGGACCGCCTCCCCAGCCGAGGTGTCCCGCCCGGCACTCCGAGCAGCCGCCCTCCCTCTGCTGGTGGTGCAGACGGCAGCCTGGCGCGGTCGGGGCACGGCCGGCCGCCGGGGAAGTACAAAGACACGTGTCTAGGACGAATGCACACAGATGACTGATCCGGGCTGCACAGGGACTATCCTGAAACCTGCTGACCTGGTCTCAGGGGGAGGGCTCTCAGAGGCCAGCAGCTGGCTGCAGGACCGCAAGGCATTTGCTTTCAAGGGAAACATAGGTTTCCCCCTTAGAATTGCTCATCGGAGAGCTGCAGTGGGTAAAGAGTTTGGAATGTACCCAAATTAGAATTTGTAAGCTCATGCTGCATTCAGGTTGCGGTGAGGTCAGGTAAGCGCTCTGGGTGGACTGAAGACCAGCGTCTTAGTGATGCTGCAGAGCTCCACAGTAGAAAGCAGGGAGAGTTCAGCGGCGAGACTCTGACACTGCCTCGTCCTTGTTTGGTGAACTTGGGCAGACTTTGTGTTGCCAGTACTCATCTCTAAGATAAAAGTATGAATGAAACCCGCCGCACCTTCCTTACTGGGTCACTGTGAGGCTTACGCAAGATAATGGATGTGGTGGTGCTTTGTAAATTAAAAAAAAATGCAATTGATTTTCATATCACATATTAAAAGATCTATAGTGAATATTTTTCTTTAAAAACAGCAGAAGTGCAGAGCCCCACAGAGAAACCAAACATCCCTTTTTGCCTCTTCCCAAGACAGTGTGCCAGCTGAATGCCCATTCGAACTGGTTTACTGCTTCCCTTTAAGGCCCTGCTGGGAGGGCGTCAGCCATACTCGCAGAACAAGCCCCTCAACTCCTGCATTCCTGATGGGACCACACAGGCATCTGGCTCTGAGCAAACCCGAAGATAGTCGAGGCCATGTGATGTTGCTGCTCTGGCACAGAGAGCAGCGGACAGATATCAGGCTGGTCACAGGTTCTCCAAGCTTCCCACTGTGGGAAGGCTGGTAAAACTGGTTGGAGACAGAAGTACAGGATGTCAACTATTCCAATTCGTGGGCATCCTGCTCGGGACAAAAACCTCCAGGCAGGCCCAAATCAAGACTTGTGTTTTACCAACAAGAGTGTTTTGACCTGGTCTCAAGAATTAGAAAGGAAATGTCTTATGGGACATTCATGATTCCGTCAAATTAGAGTGTGACAAAACCGTTCTCTTGAACTCGGAAATCCTAAAGGCAAAAAAAAAAAAAAAAAAGGCTTTCATATTTCAGCTGTGGAATTCATCACTAGAACAAGTCTGTTTGCCTATGTTATTGTCCTGGTAAAATATAGGTGTGCCAAAATTTCTGGCAATCATTCAGCACTACTTCATGTGCTTATACAATGAAATCCTCTAGACCACCAAATCTTTGGTAGGTTGCAGGGCCCACTTTAACCTGGGTTCAAGTGACCTTTACTAAACACCAGAAGAGGTGGACTTAATAAAGGCTCGTGCCCAGATGCTGGAGTGGGAGGAGTGGAGAGAAGATGAAGAGCTCGGGAGACCTCCGAGTATCTCTCATTTTTCTCTGACTTGAGCACGGTAAGTTTGGGACTGAATTCCATGGCTACTTCTAGGAGAGCAGCAGTTGGCTACTGGGCATTCCTCGCAGTTCAGTAGGTGATTCTCGGACGCCCACTCGCACCTGGCACTGCAGTCGGCATCAGGGATATAAAATTAATGCAACAGCTCAACAAGTTCACAGTCTGGTGGAACAGAAGGCAAGTAAATGGACAAATCTGATGTAGCTTTTTATATAGCATGGAAGAAATTTGTAAGAAAACGCCATGTGAACAGAGAAAAATGAGAAGTCAAGGAGAAGGTGGCATTTGGTATGAATTCCTGGGGACATTTTCCAGGCAGACAAGAGGCAGCAGGAGTCCCACGCTGGGGGATCCCAGGGCACAGTCAGAGGCGACTATGAAGTTGCCCATCTCTCCACCTAGATGGGCAGCCTGTGGGCAAATTTGGCATGCTCTCTGCATTTTGGAAATATGCCCTGTTCTCAGGGCACCTGACAAGAGTATGGTAATATTTTCTGATGACCCAAGAGTGAGATCCAAGAGCTTCTAATTAGCCGAGTACTGACAAATGTCTGGTCCTGTCCAAACAGTCCTGCCCACTATTGACATTTTTCAAGCTTTAAAACTCTCACTTATTCTCATATTTCCAACAGAATGCTAAACTACACTTCAAGTCAACTTTCATATGTCTTAAAAACAAAGAAAAAAATTCTGTTTCATTAGGACTACAGCTTCGCCTGCTGCTGGGCCCTCAGCAGCTGAATTCACAGGGCCACTGGTCAGTAATCGTGCCAGCAAGGGAAGGCTCCACCCGTGATAACGTCACCCTACTGAGTGCTCCAGAGACACTGTGCCCAGCCAGGACAAGGGAGGCAGCCCTGCTGGAGTCAGTGTGCTTGTGTAACCTGCTTCCTGTGGCTTCGTAGTAGATTTAATCAAGTTTCCTGTTGCGTAGTTCCTGCGCATACAGAGAGTGGCCCTTTTGCCTGCGTAGAGGGTCTAGAGGAGAGTGGACCAAAATTAGGCCCATCGAACCAGAACCCACTTCTCAGCTGGGTCCCTGTGTTCTTGAAATGTTCATCACACTGAAGGAAGGAACTAATCCTTGCTCAGGAAGACTAGTTAAGTTATGAGTTCCTAGAGGGTACATTGCGGTAGGACTGTCAGGTTGGGGCACACTCAGAGCAACGAGGGGTCAGCAAAGGCTCTGGGGTCTGAGGAAGGGCCTCCTGGGCCTCTGGCCACCCAGCCCGCTCTCAGCACTCACCCACAGCAAGCTCGTCCGGGGGCTCATTTCCACATCTGGGCACCAACTGGAGCCACATCAGAATGACTCCTGGCCACAAAGTTAAACAGTTTAGCATCTCTGAGCATATTTACAGTTTAATAAGAAAGTCTGATGACTAAAAAGTGTTCAAAACATTGGAAATAAAGCTATAATGGTGAAGTACCAGGCAATGGAAGTTACATTTTAAACAAGAGGGCCTCAGTTTCTGGGAAGAGGTTGGCAGGAGGAGAAATCCACAGGCCATTTGTACCTGAACCTAATTAATTGACTTATACCAGATTTAGGGAGGAAAGGGTTTCAAGTGGTAGAAACCGGCAGGTTTGGCTGGATCCCATTGGGAGTCCTCAGAGCAGGAAGGTGGGAGTCACTGGGGGCCATCTTAGAAGTCTGTCTACCAGGAAACGGGTATATAAATAACCCACATGTTCACTGTTACCACCTAGTGCTTAAGAACGTGGACTCTGGTGCTAGATGGCCTGAGTTCAAATCCCAGCTCTGCCACTTTTTAGCCTGTGTAACCTTAGGAAGGCTACTCCAGCCCTCGTTGCCCAAGTCTACTCATGGGTAGTGGGTGGGCACAGGGTCTTTGTCCATGCGCTGAGTAGGCAGAGCCAGGAGTCCGGGAAGCCTGGCGGAGTTTTAAGCAGGGAGAGTAGGCTCTGATTTGCATTTTACAAAGGCAACACTGGCTGCTCTGTCTGGGATGTGAGCAGCAGCAGGCGACTGCACTGGCTCAGGACGGGGTGGTGGCTTGTGCTGGTAAGGAATCAAAAGGCAGAAGCAGAAGCAGAAGCAGACAGATTCCAGACGCCTCTCCTGGGTGTGCCCCATGGTGGTCACCGCATTCTCCCATCAAAGCCCAGGGACACCCCAGGGACTCCGAGTGCATACTCCTCTTAGGGCTCTCTATCTTGTGACTGTCACCCTCTCACCCCACACCCACCCAACACACACACATGCTTGCCAGCCAAAACGAACATCCTTTGGACCACACTCCTTGTCACTGTTGAGCATGTCCTTCCCTTTCCGGGAGCACCATCCTCTTCCCCCTTTCCCTGGCTCATTCCCACCCTCAGATACGAAGGGGATGCCACGTCTCTCTGCACAGCTGGACGGAGGGCTGTCCCTGGCTCCCGCAGGCTCTCCTCCCCATTCGGGTGGACACGCACCCTCGCTTGTCAGCACCACCCAGGCGATGGCAATGCGCCAGGGCAGGGTCCCCGCTGCCACCTTCCCCCACGGATCTCCAAGTGCAGCTCAGCCACATCGCAGCGTGCACAGTAGACACAGTGAACACTGGTTGCATGAATGACATTGTGGCCCCTGCTGTGGTTCTTCTCTAACCTATTCAGTCTAAAATTTATGCAGGAGAGAACGACTCATAATTAGTGAATCACAGACCCGAATTTCTAACACAATTAAATATTCACAGCATAGTTGGCTTTGTTTATCACAAGTCTTATTTAAATTATGATTGTATTGTCCTTGTGTGTTCTTTAATTGTTTTAGTAAGTTCTTGATTATTAGATTTTTATTCTATATAATTTCTTTAGGAATTGAGACATTTGGGATGTGAAAATACACAAACAATCCAAAAACCTGGCAAAATGAAATTCCCTTATTTTAGAGTTACGTGTTGCTTTCTCATCTCACATAATGTGTAGGTATCTTATTATCCATGTTGTGCTCACTTTGGAATTAAACACGGACACTAATTACAAACCAGAGATTTAAAGGGAGCGACCTGAATTCACTGTGCGAAGACTCAGTGATTCCGAGATGATATCATGGAAATAATAAAGAAAGGGGAAAATCAACCTGGAGGTGGAGCCGTGGTGTGAGAGCTCATCCTAGCCCTAGAGATTCCAGGCCCCTCCTCCTTCTCCTGGTCCCCAGGTGGGTCACCAGGTGGTTCTGCCTCTTAAGCTTCCTCTCAGCTCTGTCCCTCCATCACTGGGGCCACTGTGGGTTTACTCTCCACTGGGACACTGTCATGTATCACAAGACTGTCACAAGAAGAAACTGTTTCCACTTCACAGGGTTCTCATCTACACCCCGTCGCCAAGAGAACTTTCTAGAAAAGGTTGGGCTGAAATGCCCCCTCCCCCTCGTGGATGAGGAACCTCCACACCAGAACACTGGCACTAGACACCAGACAGGAGGGCAGGGGAGGCGGAGGCCTTGTGGCCAGAGCCGGCCCTCACATGTCTGCAGCCTCAACTCACTGCCCCGTAGCAACAGCAACCAAAACTCACACTGAGAACATAAAGTGAACTGCGACCCCAAGTGCCAAGCACAAACATTCACAGATGCTCCCCAGAGAAACCCACATGACACTCAGGCTTCAAAGACTTCCCTCAGATACAGTTCCAAGGAGCAGGAGCCTAGGTTCATTCCGTCTCTTGGCTACTGGGAATAGGGCTGAAATGAACATGGGAGCGCAGGGGTCTTTCTGATGTACTGATCTCATTTCCTCTGGGCACATACCCAGTAGTGGGACAGCTGGGTGTAGGGTAGATCTGTTTTTAGTTCTCTGAGGAAACTCCATACTGTTTTCCAAGTGCCTGCACCAATTTACATTCCCACCAGCAACGCAGGAGGGTTCCCTTTCCTCTGCATCCTCACCAGCATTTGTTATTCTCTGTCTTGTTGATGACAGCCATTCTAACTGGGTTGACACATTTTGTCATTGTGGTTTTAATTTGCATTTCCCTGATGGTTAGTGACGTTAAGCATTTTTTCATGTGCCTGTTGGCCATCTGTATGTCTTCTTTTGAGAAATGTCTGTTCAAGTCCTTTGCCCACATTTTAATTGGGTTATTTGTGTGCTTTTTGCTGTTGAGTTGTTTAAGCTCCTTATGTGTTCTGGAACTAGCCCCTTGTCTGTGTATGTAGCTGGCAAACACTTTCTCTCATTCTGTAGGTTGACTCTTCACTTCGTTGACCATGTCCTTTGCTGTGCAGCTTTTTAGTTTGATGTAGTCCAATTTATGTATTTTTGCTTTAGCTGCCTGTGTCTTTGTGGTCTAACTCAAAAAAGTGCTGCCCACTACCACTTCATGTAGCATTTTTCCTATGTTTTCTTTTAGTGCTTTCATAGTTTCAGTCTTATATTTAGGTCTTTGATCCACTTCGATTTGATTTTTGTGTATGGTGAGCAATAAGGGTCTAGTTTCAGTCTTCTGCATGTGGATATCCAGTTTTTCATACTGTTTCCAAATGTCCAGCAGCATTTGTTGAAGAGACTGTCCTTTCCCCACTGTATATTTTTGGCACTTTTGTTGAAAATCAGTAGACTGTAAGTATGTGGGTTTATTTCAGGGATATTCTATTCCATTGGTCAATTTGTTTGTTTTTATGCCAGTACATGCTTTTTTTGGCTACTGCAGCTTTATAGTGTATTTTGAAGCCAGGAAGTGTGATGTCTCCAACTTTGTTCTCTTTGTTCAAGATTTCTGTACCTATATGGGGTCTTTTGTGGTTCCACACAAATTTTAAGATCATTTTTTTTTGTATTTCTGTGAAGAATGTCATTGGTATTTTGAAAGGGATTGCATTGAATGTGTAAATTGCTTTGAGTAATATGGACATTTTGATGATGTTAATTCTTCTGGCCCATGAACATGGGAACTTTCCACTTATTTGTGTCCTGTCCAGTTTTTTTCACCCATGTTTTATGCTTTTCATTGTAGAGGTCGAAGACCTCCTTCATTAAATTTACTCCTAGGTATTTCATTTCTTTGGTAGCTATTGTGAATGGTATTACTTTCTTAATTTCTCCTTTGGCTATTTCATTGTTGGCATATAGGAAGGCTATTGATTTTTCTGTGTTGATTTTATATCCTTTCACTTATACTAGTAATTTTTTGGTGGAGTCTTTAGGGTTGTATATGTACAGGATCATGTCATCTGCAAATAGGGATAGTTTGACTTGCTCCCTTTCAATTTGGACGCCCTTTATTGCTTTCTCTTGCCTTATTATACTGGCTAGAACTTCCACTACTATGGTGAATAAGAGAGGGGAAAGTGAGCCTTCTTGTCTTTTTCCAGGTCTGAGAGGAAAAGCCTCCAATTTTTGTCCAGTACATTAGCTGTGGGTTTGTCATATATGGTCTTTATTGTGTTGAGATACGTTTCTTTCATACCTAATTTGTTGAGTGTGTTTTTTGTCATAAAGGTGTTGGATTTTATCAGATGCTTTTTTCTGTGTCTATTGAAATGATCATATTGTTTTTTTTCCCTTCATTCTGTTGATGTGATGTACCATGTTTATAGATTTGCATATGTTGAACCATCCTTGCATCCCTGGGATGAATCCCATTTGATCATGATGTGTGATCTTTTTAATGTGCTGCTGTATTCTGCTTGCTAGTGTTTGTTGAGCATCTTTGCATCTGTGTTTATTAGGATATTGGCCTGTTGTTTTCTGTGGGGAACTGGGTGTCCTCACGATGACCCCCTAAGCTAAGGAGCCAAATGGGACAGACTGCTGAAGTAGCAGTGGACAAGAGCACGGAAAGAGCTGATGCTGCAACCCTTCCTGGGAGGGCTGCATGCTGTGATTGTTTTGCCTAACCGCAACATTTTTTTTTTTTCCTTTTTGTCTTTTTTCATGTCCTGCAACGGACCGCAACCCTCAGTGTCGCGCCCGTACCAGACCGGGACCGGCAAC
>NW_007728684.1:15888-38917 GCF_000696425.1 Galeopterus variegatus | reverse complement strand
TCCTTTCCCATTCCCACTCCCCCCTCCAGGGTCTGCGTTGAATATCCCACAGGTTGGGACAGTTTTCCTTTCTTGTGTCTTTTTCTGGTTTTTAGTATGAGGGTAATGCTGGCCTCATAGAATGAGTTTGGAAGTATCCCCCCCTCTTCAATTTTTTAAAAGAGTTTGAGAAGAATTAGTGTTAGTTCTTCTTTAAATGTTTGGTAGAATTTGGCAGTAAAGCCTTGTGGTCCTGGTGTTTTCTTTGTTGAAAGATTTTTTACTACTATTTCAATCTCATTACTCGTTAATGGTCTGTTTAGGTTTTCTTGTTCTTCCTGATTCAACTTTGGTAAGTTGTATGCGTCCAGGAATTTATCCATTTCTTCTAGGTTTTGCCGTTTGTTTGAATATAGTCATTTGTAAGTAGTCTCCTATGATCCATTGTATTTCTTTGGTATCAGTTGTAATATCCCCTTTTTCATTTCTGATTCTATTTTTGTCTTCTCTCTTTTTTCTTCATTATTTTAGCTAAAGGTTTATCAATTTTGTTTATCTTTTTGAAAAAAACCAACTCTTTGTTTCATTGATCTTTTGTAATTTTTTAAAAAAATTCTAATTCATTCATTTCTGCTCTGATCTTTGTTATTTCCCTCCTTCTACTGATATTGGCTTTGGTTGGTTTTTGTTTTTTCAGTTCCTTGAGAAGTAAGGTTACGTTGTTTATTTGGAGTCTTTCTTTTTTGATGTAAGCATTTATTGCTCTAAAATTCTCTCTTAGAACTACTTTTGCTGTGTCCCATTGGTTTTGGTATGTCCTGTTTTCATTTTCACTTGTCCTCAGGAATTTTTTTTTTTTTTTTGGCACCTGGCCAGTGTAGGGATCCAAACCCATGAACTTGGTGTTATAAGGCTGTGCTCTAACCAACTGAGTTAACTGGCCAGCCCCCTGCCTTTAGGAATTTTTTAATTTCCTTCTTGACTTCTTCTTTGGCCCATTCGTTATTTAAGAGATACTGTTTAATTTCCATGTATTTGTATGGTTTCTGGTGTCCCTTCTGTTGTTGATTTCTAGAGTCATTCCATTGTGCTCAGATAAAGTAGTTAGTATGATTTCAATTTTTAAAAATTTGTTGAGACTTGTTTTATGTCCTAACATATGGTCCATTCTAGAGAATGTTCCATGTGCTGCTGAAAATAATTTGTATTCTGTAGTTGCTGGATGAAATGTTTTATAAATGTCCATTAGGTCAAGTCCACCTATAGTAGAGATTGATTCTGATATTTCCTGTTTGATTTTCTGTCTTTGATCAAAGGGTGATCTGTACTTTGCTGAAAGGGATATTAAAGTCCCCAACTATTATTGTGTTGGAGTCTATCTCTCCCATTAAGTTCAGTAGTAATTGCTTTATATAACTGGGTGCTCCAGAGTTGGATGCATATATATTTAGGATTGTTATATCATCATGTTGAATTAATCCCTTTATCATTATATAATGACCTTCCTTGTCTTTTTTCACTTTCTTGGCTTAAAGTCTATTTTATCTAAGTACAGCTCTACTCCTGCTCTTTTTTGGTTTCTATTTTCATGAAATATCTTCTTCTGTCCCTTCACTCTCAGCCAGTGTCTATCTTTATCAGTTAAGTGAGTTTGTTGTAGGCAACATATTGTTGGCTTTTGTTTTATAGTACATTCAGCTTTTCTGTGTCTTTTAATTGGGGCATTTAATCTGTTTAGATTTAGGGTTATTATTGATATAGAGAGACTCATTACTGCCATTTTGCTTTTTTTTCCTGATAGTTCTGTGGCTCCCTTTTTTCCTTTTTTCTGGTCCTACTGTCTTCCTTTGTGGTTGAGTGCTTTTCTCTAGCTTTACATTTGCTTCTCACTATTTAATTTTAGTATGTCTTCTAAGTTTTTGTATTATGGTTACCATGAAGCTTATAAAAAGACATTTTGCAGTTATAACAAATTATTTTAGACTAATAACAACTTAACTTTGATAACTAAAAAAAAAAAAAAAAAAAAGAAAAGAAAAACAAAGCCAACATCTCTTCCTTTTTCCTCTCTTTTGAGTATGCCAATTATATAGAGATTATTTTGCTTGAGGGAGTCCTATATTTGCTGTATTTCTGTTTCACTTTTTCTTATTCTTTTTTCTTTCTGCTCCTCTGATTGGATAATTTCATGTGTTTTATCTTCAAGCTCACTGATTCTTTCCTCTGATTTAATCTGTTGTTGGAGCTTCCTACAAGTTTTCAATTCAGATAATATATTTTTTCTTTCTAGAATTTCTATTCTCTTAATTGATTGTATTTGTTTGTCAAGTTTCTTGTTCTGCTCCTGAATTATTTTCCAGATATCATTTAATCTTCTATCTGTATTTTCTTGTAACTCCCTGAGCATCCTTAAGAGGGTTATGTGGAATATACTATAAAGCATATGCACTTCACAGGGCCTGGTTTTCCAAAGCCTTGCAGTTTCAAATATTGACCTCAGGCTATAAGTCTCTGTTGCAAGATAAGAATTGTGGCACAGCAGGTTGCTGGCTCAAAGACAGACTAGTTACTGATTGTTAGGTAAAGATACTGAGAAATTGCTGTTAAAAAGGAATGTTTGCTAAGATCAAACTGTTGTTAATGGATCACTTAATTGCCTTACTGGAATGTCCTCTGGCTTGTTTCATTGAAAGTTACCAGCCTATATTGTTAAACTATAACCCCACCTTTGTTCTCTTCCTGTAACTTTCTGGTCTGGAAAATAAATGCAGGAAGAGAACCCCAATTTGGCATTAATTTCCCAAGGAAGGAATGTCTCTCTCTTGAGGGTTCCAGGAGATTAACCACTTTGGGGCCTCTCACTGCTCAGTAGAGATGGGCTTTGAGTAATCCTTTGCGTCTCCATCACCCAGGGGAAGTGGGGTGATGCAAATCCGTGACAAATCCGTGGGGGGCAAAGCAACACAAAGCAACAAAATGGTGCCCCATGTGAGGACATTCTCCACAGATCAGAGATTGACCTGCCAAGGATTGGAGAGGAGGTTATTCTGAATTCTCTGTCAGACATTTCATAGATCTGCTGTTCCTCTGCATCCATTCTGGTGCTTTGTTAGTTTCATTTGGTGTGACATATATTTCTCTGCTCTTTCTTGATCTTTGTGTCCTTATGCTGATGTCTAAGCATTAGAGAAGACTCCCATTTGCTGCTGATTCTCGGGGGAAGGCTTTTTGGTGCAGATCATTAATCACTTCCAGGTCTGGGCTGTGTGGGAATTCCAGCCCAGGAAGAGTCTTTCCTGCAGTTTGAGCCCCCTGCAGTTCTATTGCCCTTACCGATTTCCACTGAGACCAGCTGCCTGTGCTGCACTCAATGTTCCCCTGGAGGGCCAGCCTTTCCCTGCACTCCAGCTTCCTGTGGGGACACTGTGTGTACCTGTTCCTTGTGATAACTCACCAGTCTCTTCTCTCCAGTCAGTTGCTGCTGTCTGCTCCTATGCAGCCCAGGGGAGAATCCTGCTGGTGGTTTTTATGGCCTGTGGGCTACTACGCTCTGAAGCCCTCCTCTCCCCTGCAGACTCCAAGCAGGTTTATGGGAAGGGTATTGCTGCGGCTTTTTCCAGCTTTGATCCATGTGTACCAGCTAGTCCCTGCCTCCCTAGCAGGCTGGCTCAGAACAATAGGTGCCATCCTGCACCCTCTCACCATTGCCTCTTACACCTTGGTGAACTCTGTGGGCCTCTCCTCCTCCTCCCCCAGCTCTAGCGGTTCCAGATTGTCAGTATTTGCTTTTCAGTAGTTGTGAATTGGTTACTCATGGGAGGGTGAGGTGCTGGGAATCGTCTGTTCTGCCATCTTGATGACCTTACCCTTGTAAATTTCTTTATTCCCTGTCTAACTAGCTAGTTGTCTATTGTGCTTTCTAAACATTTTTCTTGCCTCCCTCTTTTCCAGCCCTGCTATCAGTTACACAGTTTAGGCCCTCATCTGTTCTTGCCAGATCATAGTAATCACTGCCTAAATGCTCCCCCCACAACCCACCTGCAATCCTGCTGCCAAATGGATCTTCCTAGAAGCCAATCTGGCCACTCCGGTGGGCCCAGAGCTCCCTGTGGTTTCCATAGAGTGCAAACTC
The DNA here is from genome assembly GCF_000696425.1 of Galeopterus variegatus. Taxonomy (NCBI): domain Eukaryota; kingdom Metazoa; phylum Chordata; class Mammalia; order Dermoptera; family Cynocephalidae; genus Galeopterus; species Galeopterus variegatus. Next base: position 34,806 of record NW_007728684.1, on the reverse strand, counting down.
CAGAGCTTGTCGGCTCTTCTTGGTCCACTTTGCTGTCTTCCTCTCCTCCTTCGCTGAGGGGTACAGTCTCTGCTCCTGCTGGTGGATGTCCCCATGATGTTTACTCTGTGGCCACTGCCCAGGGGCATCCATCCTCCCTTCTTGACCTCCGCCTACTGACCCCTGTCTTATCCCCACCATCTCCAAGACTCAGTGTTGCTCCTGGGAAGCCATGGGGAGACCACTGCACCCCGCAGGCTGTGTTAGGGTCTTTCCTGTGTCCCCCTATCTTGCTTATTGCACTGTATTACAACTTTTAGTTCAGAAAAGCAACCATCTGCAGCATTTCATACATTGCTTGTTTAAATGAATTTTACTATGATTATTTTTATACATTTGCTTATTATGAAGATCTATGGTCTACATTATTATCTCATCTCTGTAACATATTTATTTATCTACAAACAGACACATGAACTCCACTTTATGCAGCAAAGAGGCTGAGGCCCAAGGAAGTCAACAAAGAAGTAAGGGACTTTTTCTAGTCAATCTGAGCTTATACTTAAATTATAGAGGAACTTTAAAAGGAAGGAAGTCAGCAGGAAAGAGGAAACAGGTTATAACTATAGCAGGAAGGGTTTCTATAACTTAAAAAGACAAGGGAAAAAAAACCCCTTCATAATAGAAAAGTCTCTGAAGACTTGGAATGGGTACAAAGAAGAACATAAAAATTCTTGCTGCAATTTTTTAGCAAGAGATTTTCATTGTTTAAAAAATATTTCATAGGTATCTACAGCATTTCATGCACTAAATAATTATGTTAGAGATAAGAACTAGATGAACACATAAAAGCAAGACTCTGGGAAACTAAAAACAATAGGAGCTGAAGCCCTTAGTGTCTGGTGACGTCACTGTCCTCACCTTCTCTCATCAAAGGACCACAGAAGGCTGGGGTGCTGGGGGGAGGCATCTTAGCAGTCTGCTGGCTTTTATATGTAGAGAGGGCCTCCCTGAGACATTCACGTATGCTAGATAAAACAAGGGGGAAATCCTCTTTTATTAAAGCATGGTTGATCTAATAGTTAGCAGGGAAAAATAAATTAAGGCAAAAAATAAATAAATAAATAAATAAGATATTCCCAAGGGCAAACAGTGTTATAAGCAACATCTGTCCTGGAGTCTTTTGTTAATCCCTGCCATCTGCAACAGAGGATTTTTTGTTTTTGTTTTTGTTTTCATTTTTCTTTCAAAAATAAATTTTTAAAAAATTTTTCTTTCAAGATTAAATTATTTTTTATTGTTGGTTTATTTTTATTTATCATTATACAATGTAATCGATTTTCATGACCCTTTCCCCCTACTGTCTCCCCCTTCACACCCCTGGCAACCTCAGTTCTGTTCTCTTCTCTTAAAAAATTCAATGAATAATTGTGATTGTTGTATCTTTTTTGTTTGTTTGTTTGCTTGTTTGTGGACCAAAGGTTTTAACAGGCCACACTTCTGTGGGGAACTGGAGGAAATACCTGGGGGCCCAGCAGGGTGGGAGGTCAGCTCCCTGTCACGCTGCTAAAAGTCAGCATTCCTGAGCAACTGCTAGTGGGAAAACCAGGAAAAATCTCACTCTGAAGAAGACTTGCCTATTCAGGTGTGAACACTAGAAAAAGCAAGGGAAAAAAATCTTCTCTCAGACTTCTGTCACTCGTACTTATGCCTGGTTGGGGCCAAATTCATACTACTAATGTGGAGTAAAAAACTCCAATCCAAACAGGCCGTTTTTACAGGTTCCAGTTTGGTAGCACCCCAAGGACCAGGAAGAAGCAAATGTAAATACTCTCTGGAAGAACATAATGTAAACACTTCTCAAAGGTTAAACAGAGAGAATCCCAAGGCACATGAGCTCACAATCGTAAATTGCTAAATACCTGAGGAAATAAACTACGAGCACAAGTCAGTCAAGACAACAAATTCCAGAATCAGACCTGTAAAGACAGCAGAGGTTGAAATTTTTGTATGAATAATATAAAATATGTTTGTTCAATATGTTTAAAAAAGAAAAAGAGGGATTGAAAGAAAGCATTATAAGGAAACTAGAGATTGTAACATAACCAAGCAGATTTGTAAAAGTAAAACTTTAAGACTGAAGTCATAATAATTTAAATAAAACTAAACAGATAGATCAAACAACAGTTCAGACAAAGCTCAAGATCTGGAGGAGAAGTTAGCCCTAACAATAATTAAGAGAATGCAAAATGGAAAGACAAAAAGACAGGAAATATGACATATTCAAAAAATATGAGGGATTTCATGGAAAAATGGAAATAAGAGATAATATGAATCTTTCCATGAATTTTTTGAAGACCACTCATATGAAAGGGAAGTTAAGAGATTTGGAAGACAGAGGGAGAAAAACCCAGCATTCCTCTGAGTCTTAGAATGAGAAAAAAGAAAGAAAGAAAAGTAGGAAAGCACTATTCAAAGAGATGAGGCAACAGTTGAGAAACTTTTAGTTGATAAAATATGCCAATCTTCATATTTATAGAGACCTCCAAATCCCAAGGGGGATTAAATTTTTAAAAAATTCATATCTAAATTCAATATATTAAATCTGCAGAATACAAAAACCAGAAAACATCTCTCGAGGGCTACCAGAAGAAAAATCAGATTTTGTACAAATGAATGTTAATTAGCACCAGCTACCATCTCAACAGCAGTACTAGAAGCCAAAAGAGAGTGGAATAATATATGCAATGTGCCAAGATGAAATAACCTCAACCTCAAATTCTCTACCCTGCAAAATAATCCCTCATGAACCAGAGCAAAAGAAAGACATTCTAGATAGACAACCTGAGAAAGTTCATACCAGTGAAATCTTAGGGATGAAGCTAAACACACATGGACTGCATAAAAAGAAATACAAGTATTGCATAATTTGTACACAGATCAATTTGGAATTGAAGGCTTGGTTAGGAGAAACAGCATAAATGATTCAGAAGGAGGGTGATCACAGTTCAAGCCTTCTAATGTCTTTGTATTTTTCTGGAGATAAAGATGCTGATTAATTTTAGGCTAAGTTAAATACACATGCTAAAATGTCTAAACCAACCAATGAAAAAATAAAATAAAACTCCAATGTGTAATTGCCAAACTAATAGAGGCAAAGTTTAGAACAAACAAACAAACAAAAAAATCACAAGAAGGCAAGAAAGCAGTAAAAAAAAAAAAAAAAAACTCAGAAAAAAGTAGGATAAATAGAAAACGCAAACTGCTGGGAATGGCCACAACCACGACTCCAATGTGTAATTGCCAAACTAATAGAGGCAAAGTTTAGAACAAACAAACAAACAAAAAACCACAAGAAGGCAAGAAAGCAGTAAAAAAAAAAACAAAAACAAACTCAGAAAAAAGTAGGATAAATAGAAAACGCAAACTGCTGGGAATGGCCACAACCACGAGCCTGGAGTGTCTCTGCACACTTTTGCTGGGTATGTGAAGAGCATCAGGCACTGACCTCTCTTAACCTAGGCCATTCCTCAGGGTCACGTCTGCACAGGGCAACCTTGAGGGATGAGGTAATGCTTTTCTTCTAGACAAAAGCAGGCTTGCTTGGCACTCACTGAGAACCACCAGGTTCCCCAAGCTCAGTGTTTCTCGACTGGGATGCAGTTTCACTGTGAACATAGCATCGATCTGGGCCCCTCTGCATTGCTTCCTGAGGACTTGGTGGGGCAAAGGAAAGTGATGTAAATACGGTCCTCATGCCACTTTCTGTTCCTTGAGTAAAGCATCCCTTGTCTCTGATCCTGGAGGCTTATGTCTTCTTCCAGTATCCACAAAACAGTACCAGGCTAATTATTAGTTTGTAAGTAAGACAAGATCAAGTCCTAGACCTAACACAAAGTAAAAGGGTGGAAATAAATCAAAGTATATTAAAACTTACAATGTTAATGGGTTAAACTCGCCAGTTAAAAGACAAAGAGTAACAAGCTGGTTTAAAATAAATTTAGTTATAGAGACATATGTAAAAGGAGAGACATAGGAAGTTTCAAATAAAAGAATGGAAAAAGATATACCATGCAAATACTAATAAAAAGAGAGCTGATAAACTAATATTCATGTCATACAAATTACACAAAAAAGCATTTATCGGTATAAAAAAAATCACTACATACTGATGAAAGTTTCAATTCACCAGGAAGATACAATAATTTTAAACTTGCATGTACCAACTAATATTGGTTCAAAATATGTTAGTCAGAAGTTGACAGAACCACAAGAAACTGACAAATCTGTGATCATTTGGGGAAATTTTCATCACAGTAATTGTCTCAGGTCATTATACATCTTTTGACCCCCCTCTGGACCATGCCATACCCCCACCCTTGTTCTCTGAGATTAGCACCCATCTTCCTCCAGCTCTGACCTGCCAATACCGATCCTTCAGGGCAGCTTTCCACAAGCCCCCAGAACCTGGTCAGCACTCTGGGAGATGCTCATAATGTAATAGGAATTACTTAGATGGGAATACCTACATACTCAGGTGTGTGTGTGTGTGTGTCTGTGTGTGTGTGTGTGTGTGATCACACATACGCCTAGTGCTTTTATCAGACTGTAGACTCTGTGAGGTCAGAAATTATATCTCTTTTGCAAACCGCTACACACAGTGCCTGTCACTGATGCATGGTCCACTCAAAATAACCATTTGCTGAATGTATAAATGAGTCATAGCAGTCAGTGGACTGGCAGCCGGGAAGCCACGATTGCTTTTTTGACACGATGCACTTTGTGAAGCGGGACAGGAGAGCAGAGTGAGGATTAACTTGGGACATTAGCTCTCCCCCCGCCTCTCCTCCGCATCCTTCTTCCTGTCTTCAAGCCAGTAATTAGCCCATCACCTCGGGTAACTGAAGTCGTTAAGTCAGTAAACCTGAATTCTGTTTATAGGTTTGCTAAGCACGTCCATGGAGTTCTTTAATAGGGAACAGAGGCTGTACTCACAACGGCACATCCTGAAGGTCGCCACCGCCTGAGGCCCACATTCTGAGCCCCATCTGCTCTGCCTGCACCCCGGTCCTTGACCCCACTTCTTCCAGTTACTCTTGTGACTGTGCTTCCTCCTGGGAACAACTGGCTGGAATTCTGATAGAATTTCAGGAAGTTCAAGACTCCAATTTTATCACCATTTTCCAGGAACAAATGCTTTAGCTAAATCTCCCAGTCTTCTCAGGGAAAGATTAGACTTAAGTTGCAAGCATGAAAGTATGTTGCAAACGTATTTTAGCTTGGAAATATTTTAAATAAAAGCCTAAAAATATAAAAAACCAAAGAGAAATTAAGGCCTTGGAATTTGTCACTTCCCTGTAATATTAACATGACTATTGTCATGGCTGAATTGTGTCTTCCAAAAAGATATGTTGAAAGTCTAACCTCGGGTATCTGTGAGTGTGACCTTATCTGGAATAAGGTCTTTTGCAGATGACATCAAGTTAAGATGAGGTCATAATTGGATTATGGTGGACACTAAAGCCAATATGACTGGTGACTAAAGTTATAGAAAGAGCCACACAGAAGAAAGCCATGTGAAGAAGGAAACAGAGATCGGGGTGGTGCATCTCCAAGCTTAGGAATGCCGAGGGTTGCCAGCAACACCAGAGCTAGGGGACAGGCCTGGGACAGATTCTCCCCTACAGCCCTCAGAGGGAGCGAGACCCAGCCCACACCTTCATTTCAGACTTCTGGCCTCTAGAATTGTGGGAGAACAAATGTCTATTGTTTTAAGCTGCCCAGTTTGTGGTACTTTATGGTGGCAGTCCTAGGAAACAAACACAATTATTTGTGCATCCTTTAAAGCTAGCTGTTGAAGTCAATGTTTGATAGAAACTTTTAAATGCAACAAGGCCCATAATAGCATCAATCAATATTTACCTTTCAATATGCAAAATAACAGCAACAATTGGTGAACAGGCTGCCATAAGATGAATGAATTACAGAGCTACAATTAGAACGTCAATGCTGGTTTCTGAATTACTCATCTTGTGGGGAAAAGTCCAGAAAAGGGAGTCAGAAAACCCAAGTCTGAGTTCTATTTCTGCCACTTTCTTTGGTACACCCTGCTCCTCCTGCCAGTGATGTGCTCTCCCCACCTCTTCTTTCCCTGTACCTGGCTGAGCTCCGTGCATCTCGCAGGCCTCGGCTCAGACGCCGTTTCTGGGGGGTCTCCCCTGGTTCTTCAGGCTGAGTTACAAGTCCTAGAGGACCCCCATGCCCCTCACAGGAGCTTGCCCCTTGCACCTCTGGATCTACCAGGGAGTGGGAATTCCATAAAGCCTGGGCCTCAACCTATCGTATTCCATGTTGTATGCATGGAGTTCTTGGCACATAACAATTAATTTGTTGTTGTAAATAAATAAATATATGAATCGAATAGTGACACTAACTGCCATAATTTTGCAAACTCAAACAATAGCTTACGTATGTTAACACTTCAACTCCATTAAGTTGTAGTTATTAATGTGTGTGTGCACACGTGTGTGTGTGTGTGTGTGTGTGTGTGTGTGTGTGTGTTACATCTACCTAAAGTGGTGATCCTGAACCAGGAGTGATTTTGTCTNTTCTGGGGGGTCTCCCCTGGTTCTTCAGGCTGAGTTACAAGTCCTAGAGGACCCCCATGCCTCTCACAGGAGCTTGCCCCTTGCACCTCTGGATCTACCAGGGAGTGGGAATTCCATAAAGCCTGGGCCTCAACCTATCGTATTCCATGTCGTATGCATGGAGTTCTTGGCACATAACAATTAATTTGTTGTTGTAAATAAATAAATATATGAATCGAATAGTGACACTAACTGCCATAATTTTGCAAACTCAAACAATAGCTTGTTGAAAGTCTAACCTCGGGTATCTGTGAGTGTGACCTTATCTGGAATAAGGTCTTTTGCAGATGACATCAAGTTAAGATGAGGTCATAATTGGATTATGGTGGACACTAAAGCCAATATGACTGGTGACTAAAGTTATAGAAAGAGCCACACAGAAGAAAGCCATGTGAAGAAGGAAACAGAGATCGGGGTGGTGCATCTCCAAGCTTAGGAATGCCGAGGGTTGCCAGCAACACCAGAGCTAGGGGACAGGCCTGGGACAGATTCTCCCCTACAGCCCTCAGAGGGAGCGAGACCCAGCCCACACCTTCATTTCAGACTTCTGGCCTCTAGAATTGTGGGAGAACAAATGTCTATTGTTTTAAGCTGCCCAGTTTGTGGTACTTTATGGTGGCAGTCCTAGGAAACAAACACAATTATTTGTGCATCCTTTAAAGCTAGCTGTTGAAGTCAATGTTTGATAGAAACTTTTAAATGCAACAAGGCCCATAATAGCATCAATCAATATTTACCTTTCAATATGCAAAATAACAGCAACAATTGGTGAACAGGCTGCCATAAGATGAATGAATTACAGAGCTACAATTAGAACGTCAATGCTGGTTTCTGAATTACTCATCTTGTGGGGAAAAGTCCAGAAAAGGGAGTCAGAAAACCCAAGTCTGAGTTCTATTTCTGCCACTTTCTTTGGTACACCCTGCTCCTCCTGCCAGTGATGTGCTCTCCCCACCTCTTCTTTCCCTGTACCTGGCTGAGCTCCGTGCATCTCGCAGGCCTCGGCTCAGACGCCGTTTCTGGGGGGTCTCCCCTGGTTCTTCAGGCTGAGTTACAAGTCCTAGAGGACCCCCATGCCCCTCACAGGAGCTTGCCCCTTGCACCTCTGGATCTACCAGGGAGTGGGAATTCCATAAAGCCTGGGCCTCAACCTATCGTATTCCATGTTGTATGCATGGAGTTCTTGGCACATAACAATTAATTTGTTGTTGTAAATAAATAAATATATGAATCGAATAGTGACACTAACTGCCATAATTTTGCAAACTCAAACAATAGCTTACGTATGTTAACACTTCAACTCCATTAAGTTGTAGTTATTAATGTGTGTGTGCACACGTGTGTGTGTGTGTGTGTGTGTGTTACATCTACCTAAAGTGGTGATCCTTAACCAGGAGTGATTTTGTCTCCTAGGGGCCATTCGGCCATGTCTGGAGACAGGTTTGGTTGTCAGAATGGGGGAAGGGTGCGTGCTACTGGCATCTAGTGGGTAGAGACTAGGAATGCTGCTAAACATCCCATAATACACAAGACAACACCACACGACAAAGAATTCCCCACCCAAAACGTCAGTAGTGCTGTGATGGAGAAATCCTCATCTAAAAAGTGGAGACCTCCATATTTATTATCAGGAAATGATAGTTTGTGAGCTGCCAAAGTGAGTTTAATAAGACCAGGTATTATTAATCACCACGGCTCTTCCCCGGGTCTAGCAAGAGTAAGCCCGCCAATGTTTGTTAAGTGAATACTCATTCGATACATTTATAAAAGCAATCTTTTCACAACGACTTATCAAGAGATGTTTTTGTATTATTTCAGAATTTTAAGTATCTTCGAATGATCCCAAAGAATGTTCTAAGCGTCAGAGCACACAAGATGTGTAAAACGTAGACCAGTCTGTGCACAATACCTGCAGAGCCCTCGTGGCGCACCCAAGACTGCCCCAGGTCGTCCCAGCGGACTCGTGACCTTACCCATTCCCCTCTCAGCACCTCTCCTGTGCTGGGGGCAAATCTCAGTCCACCTCGCAACCCATTTCAGACAATTAGTAGCAGCGGCAGGAGCAGCAGCATCAGCACGTAACCCATGGATCAGCTCCTGCAGAGACCTGGCACCCTGGCTGCGGGACAGAAAAGGCGCTGACATGGGGAGGCTGAGCACAGGGAGCACGAGGATGCCCGGCGTGTGCACAGCTGCGTCACCCCCAGATCCACACATTCTGAGAGGCCCTAAAAGAAACCGGGGAAAGGAGACAAAACAAAGCTTCCACCACAAGAAGAGCCACAAGTAATCAAAGAACATGACGCTGGGGAAATGAGGGTTGGCATCAGTGATCTTTAAAGGACAGGTCCTGGGTTAGGGGGAGGAAAATCTAAGGTCAGGGTTGGGGTCTCTAGTTTTCTTCAAGACATTGCGTCTGTGCAGAGGGAGCGCGAGCCCTTCCCGGGGCTCCAGCCTCTGCCCCAGGCCCCTCACTGGGAAGGGGCCGCCAGCACCACACGCCTGGCCCTTCTGGGCCACCATGCTGTTCTCGGGAACCCTTGTGTTTGACCATAGGCTTCTTGCTCCAGGGCTTAACCCCAAACAGTGTCCCCGTGAGCCTCTCTGGCTCCCAGGATCTGCTCCTTCCAGGCACACCGTCTTCCCTCCCCCTGTGAAGTCCTTCACGACTCTCACATGCAGGCATGTTTCCCACCATTTCCCCTCTCTAGGAAGTTCTCCTGTTTCTTAGGACATTGCCATTTGGGCTCCTCCTACAGCTCCTGTCTTGTCACCCTGCATCCTTTCCTGAGGCTGATGCTCCGTCCGGACCTCCCTCAGGAGCTCCAGAGCCACGAGTCCCACGGCCAACCACGCAGCCCCCTTGGGACATCCCACAGGCACCCACACCAAAAACTTCACTCACCATTTGGGCTCCTCCTACAGCTCCTGTCTTGTCACCCTGCATCCTTTCCTGAGGCTGATGCCCTGTCCGGACCTCCCTCAGGAGCTCCAGAGCCACGAGTCCCACGGCCAACCATGCAGCCCCCTTGGGACATCCCACAGGCACCCACACCAAAAACTTCACTCACTCCACAAATATTTGAGTACTTACCATGTGCCAGAAGCTGTTCCAAGAAACACAAATCCCCAATTGGCCATCTTTTTACTCCAATGTCCTCCTTTCCTTTGACTCTTGATCTCGGTTAGCGACACTGATGTCACCAGGATCAGACTCCAGTCCAGAACCTGGCCTCACCCTGTACTTCCCCTTCATGCAGCCCCCAAACCCAGGCCCTCATCAAATCTTCACACCCTATGCTGTTGGCCACACCGAGGCCACATGCTTGCCACCGCCTGGTCAGTGCGGTCATCTCCTGCATGTCTCCAGGTCTCCCATCAGTCCCTGCCACCACTCAGACATGTTTCAAAAGTTCAAGTTTGCTAAGGCCCCTCCCTAATCTACGATTCCAGTGACTTCCTGCACTTTTAAGGATAAAGTTTTCAAGTCCCTTAGATAACTCCATGAGGTCCCCACATGCTTCCTCAACCTCTTTCTGTACCATTCCCTAACAGGAACTCTTTACTATAGTTGTTCTTATTTTAAATTATCCAAATGTAGCATATTGTTGAACACTACCTTCCTTTAGCCAATTTCCGCTCATCCTTTGAAACTTTGCCTAAAAGCAAGTTTCTCCATGAAGCTTTCCTACACGAACGCACATTCACACACACGCATGCACACATGCACACCCCTACAGCACACACACGATCCCCCTGCACACACCCTGCCCTCAGACTTCATGCTTTTTTTCTAAGCTCCTGCAGCACATCGTGCACACCACTCATACGATCTGTAATTGCCTTTGTATCCACGACTGGACAAAGAGCCACCGAAGAGTGGAAGCTGTGTCTCATTTGACAAGCAGGCAGATGGCACAGGTGGACGTTTAATAAGTGTTTCTTGAATCAATGATTCTCATTCAGGGACTCCGTCCCCTTCACACAGCTGACTTCCGGGTCTCTATTTCCTGCTCCAACATCTCCCAGCAGCGAGAGCCTCACATTCCCATCCCTGTGCTGGCTGGCTCCACCTGCTTGTCATTCCCACCTGCATCCACGTTACTCCAGCTCCTGTGCCTGCTCCTGAGGTCCTCAGAGCATGGGTGCCTGGCACAGGAAGTGTCTTGGCTCTTTCCTCCTTGCAACCCCTTAGGCAGTCCACCCTCGCCAAGGCCGTGGTGCTCCCGTGCCACGCCTCACACACTCACCTCCCCCGCAGCCACTGACACCTGTCAGCTCTCCTGGCTGGACCTCCCTCACCCTTATCCAATCTAGTCAACACATCACTGACAGGTCAGTCCCTCCCCACAGCCCAGTCCTTGAGTCTTCCATGCCAGCCAGGGACAACTCAACTAAATTCACACTGCCTTCCAAACACCCCGTCACGTGTCCCCATATGCCCCCTACTGTACAGTCCAACCCAACTGGACAGGCAACATTTCCACACCTGCCCTCGCACTCCTGCCCTGGGCCTGTCCACGCTGCTCCCTCCCCTTCTGTCTCCGTCATCACTGCCTGTCACATCCTATCCATCCTTTAAGACCAAGCTCAAATAAGAGATTTCCCAAGAGAAGAAAACTTCTTTCTTCTGTTACACCCTTAGCATTTTGTAACTACTACATTGACTATAGTATTTTAACCTATATTCTAACTAGAATTGGCTTTTGTGTTATCCTTCCTGATAAATCAAGAGCTACTTCTGGATGGGCACTAGACTTCCTCGTCTCTGCAGCTTCCACCTCCATCACTATATGATGTCTTGCATGTAGTTGGTGTTCAGTAAAGGATTATGGAATTGGATTGGATCGCAGGCCCTGTGGTGGGCTGCGGAGAAAAAACAGGATGTTGGGGCTCCTTTCCCCACATCAGGCCCATGAGACCATGGTCACTCCCTAGGAAAGCATGCAGAACCTGGTAGGATGGTTAGTGCAACTCAGGGCACAGGGCTGCTTTTGAGTCTGTCTTTTTGCCAACTTTCCTAACAAGAGGGCTCATTAGCATAGGCTGCAAAATTGTAAGCTGAGCATCACCTCCACAGGTAGCAAGTTACCATGCAGGGTGGAGAGGCAGCAGTCTTCATATTGGTCTTATCAAAAACAAGTCTTGACACAACTAGGCAAGCAAAAGAGCCAGCTGCCCAGGGTCCTGAGATGGGGGCCATGGGCCTCAAGTCCCACCCCCGTCCACTCAACCAGACAAGCAACGTAGCCAGGTGCCCAGCGTCCTGAGATGGGGGCCATGAGCCTCACGCCCTCCTCCCACCCATACAACCACATAAGCAACAGAGCCAGGCACCCGGGGTCCTGAGATGGGAATCAAGGGCCAGCCCCATCCTCCCCCAACCCCAACAACATCTTAGAATGTTCTTATTAGCCATGTGTGTTTCTTTGGGGTGTGTGACTTATCTGCTCATGTCCTTCACCAAATTTCTGCTTCGACTTTTCTAATTCACTTTAAAGAGTTCTTTTTGCATAAAAGGAAGGAAGGAAGGAAGGAAGGAAGGAACGAAGGAAGGAAGGAACGAAGGAAGGAAGAAAAAAATACTTTAGAAGTAATGCCAACAACCCCCCCCCCCCCGCCCCCAAATCTCTGTTACCTTTCAAAAAACTTTGGCCTCAAAGCTGCAATGTTGGCTACGGTGATGTGTTAGGCTCTCATTCCTTAAGAACCTGGAAATTGAGCAGGAGATGCAGGAAGCCCCCCACCTGACAGGTGGCAGGATCATTCCTGGGGGCCATAGCAGAAGCCATGGGCAGCCCCACCACTGCTGCAGACACTGCTTCCATGTGGCAGCCATGGCCACTATGCAGGTGGCCCACCGACCACTTGACTGCACTGACACAAGGAGAGTCACCAGAAGTGCCTGGGGAAAGAGATGAATGAGCACAGAACCATGACCCAGTGGCCCAACCCACAGGGAGAATTATGTTGTCCTCTGTGGTAGCACACCTGGGGATGGAGGTACATGCACAGACGACATGACTGCTGTGATCCAGGGAGAGACACACATAGAACCCCCCCAAGAGTACAGAAACCAGGATAGACAAATAGAATAAGGTAGAAAACCCCCTATCACCACTATCACCAACCCATCCCCCAACTGGGGGAAGCAAGGACCCAGGAAGAGCCTCTGCCTGTAGGAAAGAGGAAAGAGAAACCCTGCCCAGGATCACTATTCAAACTGAGGAGATCCAGTATACCCCCGTGCACCCATCAAGGTCATAGGATGCTAGCTGGAGTGCCAACAAGCCCTCCTAAGGACACCCACCACAGGGCACCCAAGTGCTTCTCCCAAGAATAGGAAAGTTTGCCCACACCCTCAATGAACCAACACAGTGTCACTAACCTCAGCAAGGAATTACTAAGTTCCCTAGTGCCTAGGCCATGGAGGCACTCACATGCAACTCCAACATTTAATATGGCTGAATTACCCATACAGTGACCGTATTAGTCAGGGTTCTCCAGAGAGAAAGAATCAATAGGATATCCTATAATTATATGAGAGGGATTTATTAGGGGAATTAGCTCACTCAATTGTGAAGAAAATTCCCATGATAGACCATCTATAAACTGGAGGCTGGTAGTGTGGCTCAGTCCAAGTCTGAAGGCCTCAAAACCAGGGAAGCTGATGGTGTCCTTGGTGTATGTCCTGGAAGCCAAAAGCTGAAGAGTCTCGAGTTCTGATGTCCACAGACAGGAGAGAAGAGTGTATCCCAGCTCCAGCAGATAGAGAGAGAGATTCACCTTTTCCCTCTGTCTTTTGTTCTCTCTGGACCCCCAGCAGATTGGATGGTTCCCACCCACATTGAGGATGGGTCTTTCCCACCCAGTCCCCTCAGACTCTCATACTAATCTCTGCTGGAAAGACCCTCAAGGACACACCTAAAAAGATAGCTTTACCAGGTTTCTCAGCATTCCTTCATCTAACCAAGTTGACACCTAGAATTAACCATCACAGCAACTACACTACTGTGTTTACCCAGAACCAGTACTACAACACCCTACTCAACAGTTGATGTAAAACACATCTTCAGGAGGAAGTCTCTCTCCTCAAAACTGACTCCAGAATAACAGAAGAAGCAACTGCTTTACCAGATGACCAGATATCAATGTAGATATACTAGAAATACAAAACAAAACAAGAACAAAAACAAAACAAAACAAAAACCCCCAAATCACCAAAGGAATACAGTAATTCTCAAGTACCAGACCCCAAAGAACAGAAAACCTTTAAAATCTCTGAAAAGAAACTCTGAGCAACAATCTTAAGGAAACACAATGAGATATGAGAAGACTCAGTAAGACAATGCAATGAAATGAGAAATTTATGAAGGATATGAAAGAGGAGATTTACAAAGAGATCGATATCTTTAAAAAGTATGAGGCAGAACTCCAGAATCTGAAGGATTAATTCAACAAAATAAAAAACACAACCAAGAGCTTAAGCAAAGTTTAGAGCAAGCAGAAGAAAGAATTTCTTATCTAGAAGACAGTCTTCAAAATAACCCAGGAAGACAAAAAAGAGAAAAAAAATTTTTTAAACCAAAAGAAAATCTAAGAGAGCTAGCAGACAGCCTTAAACACACAAACATCTGGATCATGGGTACTCTGGAATGGGAGAAGAAAGGAAAAGGCCCTGAAAACCTATTCAATTAAATATTAAAGAAAACTTCCCAGGTATAGGGGACACATGACCATCAGATCCAGGAGGCTCAAAGATCCCCAAACAGATTCAATTCAAAAAGGTCCTCTTCAAGACAAATTATAATCAAACTGGAAAAACTCGAAGAGAGAATCCTAAAAACAGCAAGAGAAAAGCGTCAAGTCACCTATAAAGGAGTCCCTATCCAACTAACAGCAGACTTCTCAACAGAAATTCTACAGGCCAGAAGAGAATGGAATGACAAAATACATATTCAAAATACTAAAAGAAAAATACTTCCAGCCAAGAATACTATACCTGGCAAGGCTATCATTCAGAAATGAGGGAGAAATAGTGTATTTACCAGACAAACAAAAATTGCAAGAGTTCACACCACAGGACCAACCCTACAAGAAATCCTCAAGGGAGTCCTGCATCTGGAATTCAAAAAAGAATAATCACCACCACTAAAACACAGAAAAAGCAAAACCCACTGGTAGAACAAAAATGCAAATGGGAAAGAGAAAGAAACTATATCATACCACTTCAAAAAACCAACAAATACCAAAGACAATAATAAAAGGAGAAGAAAGAAACAGAAGATATTTAAAACATCCAAACAAAAATCTATAAAATGCCAGGAGTAAGGCAATACTTTTCAATAACAAACCTAAATTTAAATAGATTAAATTCCCCACTCAAAAGACACAGACTTGCTGACTGAATTAAAAAGTTAGACCCAACTATATGCTGTCTACAAGAGACTCATCTCACCTGTAAAGACACACACAGTCTTATAGTGAAGGGATGGAAAAAGATATACCACACAAAAGGAAATAAAAAATGAGCAAAAGTAGCTATTCTCATATCAGATAAAATAGACTTTAAACCAACAACTGTAAAAAGAGACAAAGAAGGCCATTATATAATAATAAAGAGATCTATCCAGCAAGAAGTCATAACAATCATAAATATATATGCACCCAACACTGGAGCACCCAGATATATGAAGCAAACTATTAGACCTAAAGAAAGAGATAGACCCTAATACTATAATAGTTGGGGACCTGAACACCCCTCTCCCAACTTTGGACGGATCATCTAGGCAACAAATCAACAGAGAAACACAGGATTTAAGCTACAGTTTAGACCAATTGGACTTGGCAGATATCTACAGAACATTTCATCCAACAACAATGCAATAAACATTCTTCTCATCAGCACATGGGACATTCTCCAAAATAGACTACATGTTAGGTCACAAATTAAGACTCAACAAATCTTAAAAAATTGAAAGCATTTTAAGTACGTTTTCAACCTACAACAGATTAAAACTAGAAATCAGTAACAAACAAAACTCTGGAAACTATACAATCACATAGAAACTAAACAACATGCTCCTGAACAACACATGAGTCCAAGAAGACATTAATTAAACAGGAAATTTTTAAAAATTCTTGAAACTAATGAAAATTAAGATAAATCATACCAAAACCTATAGGACACGTCAAAGGCAGTGCTATGAGGAAAGACTATTGCAATAAATGATTACATCAAAAGAATAGCAAGATTTCAAATAAATAACCTAACTCTACACTTCAAAGAACTAGAAAAACAAGAACAATCCAATCTTAAAATTAGTATATGGAAAGAAATAATTAAGATCAGAGCAGAACTAAACAAAATAAAGACCCCAAAAATGATACAAAAGAACAATGAAACAAAACACTGATTTTTTATAGAAGATTATCAAAATAGACAAACCATTAGCTAGGCTAACTGAAAAAAGGAGAGAAAAGACCCAAATAGCATAAATAAGAAATGAAAAGGTAGATATTACAACCAATACCACAGAAGACACCAAAACCAGACAAAGATAGAACAAAAAAAGAAAGCTACAAGCCAATATCTCTGATAAACATAGATGCAAAAATCCTCAACAAAATATAAACAATCAGAGCTGCCACTGGAAGTCCCCCAGGCTCCTGAGCTGGGGAGGGTGGGTGGCAAGGGCCCCAGCCATGCTCCCTTGCCATCTGCAACCAGGACAGCGAAGGAGCCAGCCATGGGCTGGCCCTGCCTTCCCTTCCCCTTCCCTTCCTCCCTTCCTTTTCCCCCTTCCCCTCCCACCACTCCACAGCTTCTTAGAATGTAAAAAAAAAAAAATTTATGTAATAATAATAATAATAAATATTAGCAATCAGAATATAGTAACACATTGAAAAAATTACACACCATGATCAAATGAGATTCACCCTAGGGATACATGGATAGTTGAACAAACACAAGGCAAAAAATGTGATACATTACATGAAGAAAGTCAAGGACAAAAGCCATATGATTATCTCAATTGACACAGAAAGAGCATTTGACAAAATACAACATCCCTTCATGAGAAAGACTC
This sequence comes from Galeopterus variegatus, assembly GCF_000696425.1. Classification (NCBI taxonomy): domain Eukaryota; kingdom Metazoa; phylum Chordata; class Mammalia; order Dermoptera; family Cynocephalidae; genus Galeopterus; species Galeopterus variegatus. Next base: position 18,092 of record NW_007728684.1, on the reverse strand, counting down.
TCAGCAAATTAGGTGTAGAAGGAAAGTATCTCAACACAATAAAAGCTATATATGACAAACCCACTGCCACCATCATCCGGAATAAGGAAAAGCTGAAAGCTTTTTCCTTAAGCACAGGAACAATGCCCACTCTCACCATTTCCGTTTAACATAATATTGGAAGTACTTGACAGAGCAATCGAGCAAGAGAAAGAAATAAAGGCATCCAGAATGGAAAAGATGAAGTTGAACTGTCCCTGTTTGCAGATGAAATGATCCTACATATAGAAAAATCTAAAGACTACCAAAAAACTCTTAAGCTGATAAATGATTTCAGTAAAGTTTCAGTATCCAAAATCAACACAGAAATATCAATAGCATTTTTATATTCCAATAACTAGCAGAAAAATAAATCAAGAAAGCAAGCCCATTTACAATAGTCACCACAAAATAAAATACCTAGGAATCAATTCAACCAAGGAGGTGAAAGATCTCAACAATGAGAACTACAAATCACTACAGAAATAAATTTTAAAAAACATGAAAAGATGGAAAGCCATTTCATGCTCTTGGATTGGAAGAATTAACATTATGAAAATGTCCATACTACCCGAAGTGATCTACAGATTCAGTGCAATCCCTACCAAAATGACGTTCTTCACATAAATAGGAAAAACAATCTTTACATTCATATGGAACAACAAAAGACTCAAATAGCCAAAGCAATCCAGAACAACAACAACAAAAAAAACAAAATAAAGCCAAAGGTATTACACTACCCAACTTCAAATTATTCTACAAAGCTATAGTAACCAAAACAACATGGTATTGGCATAAAAATAGACACTTGGACCAACGGAACAGAGTAGAGAACCCAGAAATTCAACCCACATATTTACAGCCAACTGATCTTTGACAAAGGCACCAAGAATTTGCATTGGGGAAAAGACTGCCTCTACAATAAATGGTGCTGGGAAAACTGGACATCCATATATGGAAGAATGAAACTAGACCTGTACCTCTTGCCATATACCAAAATCAACTCAAAATGGATTAAAGAATTAAATATAAGACCTGAAACTATAAAACTCCTAAAAGAAAACATAGGAAAATCATTTTAGGAAGTAGGACTGGGCAAAGACTTTAAGAATAAGACCCCCAAAGCACGGTCAAAAACAACAACAACAAATAAACAAATGGGATTATATCAAACTAAAAGCCTCCTGCACAGCTGTTGGGAAAATATAGGAAAATAGTCAGGGCGCCTCAGATGTTCAGAATCTTGCCAAGCATTTGATGTAAATACGCACATGTGCTCAGGTGCTCCTGGTTATCGTCCAGTGTAATCAGGCATGTGCACCCAGGTGTCCTGGGCTATGCACTTGAGTATAAAGGATGAGTGGCTCTGATCCACAGCATCTTCCACCCCCAAGATGCCCCCCCTGGGGAGGGGGGCATGGGGAGGCCACTACTGCTGCTGGAGGCTGCTGCTGCTGCTGCTGCTAGTGCCCCCAGGACCCTCCACAAGGCCACTGCCACCGCCAGACTTGTAAGCCACTGGACCTGTAAGCTGCTGCCGCTGAGGAAGCTGAGGACTGAGCTTGTGTCGTCTGCCAACAGCTCCCAGAATCTTTCCCAATTAGCTAGCAAGAACCTGCATATGAGGGGTCTGGGGACCCAGTCTGTACAATGGGTTTGAAGGGTCTGAGCCCCAGCTCTGACAACATAAATGGAAACTTAGTATAACTAAAATAATAACCAAAACGATGAAACATTTTGGCTTTAGTTATGATTTGTCTTACTTTACAACAGCAAAAGAAACAACTAACAGAGCAAAAGACAACCACAGAATGGGAGAAAATATTTGCAAACTGTGCATCCAACAAGGGATTAATATCCAGAATATACAAGGAACTCAAAACTACTTAACAGTAAAAAAAAAAAAAAAAGTAATCCAATTAAAAAATGTGCGAAGGAGCTAAATAGGTATTTCTCAAAGGAAGATATACAAATAGCCAAAAGGTACATGAAAAAAATGCTTAGCATCACTAAGCATCAGAGAAATGCAAACCGTAACCACATTGAGGTATCATCTCACTCCAGTTAGACTGGCCATTATCAAAAAGTCAGAGAACAACAGGTTCTGGCGAGGATGTGGAGAAAAGGGAACCCTCCTGCACTGTTGGTGGGACTGTAAATTAGTGCAGCCACTATGGAAAACAGTA
>NW_007728684.1:13369-14765 GCF_000696425.1 Galeopterus variegatus | reverse complement strand
AGCTGAAACTCTAAGTGATTCTGAATTCTGGAGCCATCTACAGAAAAGGTCTCTTCTGAGGACCCTGGAGAGGACAGCAGGACTTGGTCCATATCTGGGCAGGTTAGTGGGATTTGAGGTGGGTAGGCCCATCTTGAGCTGGTTAGGCCCAAGGTGGTTTGGATTTTACACCTGAACAGACCATTTATTTTCAGTACCTAAAATTATGGCCCACAGACTGCTCCATGCAAAGGCTCCCGACTGCTGGGACCTGCAGTGCGATGTGATCACATCAGGTACGCCCTCCCAGACCGATCACGTAGCTGTGGAAGCTGGGGCTGTTGACCAGAGAGTGTCCGCACTTTGCTCCGATCACTCACCATTTAGATTAGAACCCAGACATCTCAGCTTAAAATGAGTGTTTTTTGTACTTTATCTCATAGTTATATCTTAATGTATTTTTTTTNTTCTTGCTCACCTTAATATTTTATCAGTAGTAGGCAATTCTTCACAGAAAGACAAAGGAAAGCTATGAAGGCTTTTTTGATAGAGAAAAGTATCCTTGAAGTATGTTAGCTGTCACTTTGAAATACTGGTGACATCATTTGACAGAAATCAAATATGTCACATATTATCAGGCGTGTTTAGAATCCATATAGATGTCAATAGTCCTTACACAGGATTCTGTGTGCTGACTGGTGGTTAGCGATGATGATGGCATTTATGTGGTGATGTATGTTCCACGCGTCTCCTACACAACACGCTGTCAGCCAACTATTTAGTCGAATACCTCGTAAGAGCTTTTCCTCTGAGTCCCTTTGGAAAGTGATATCGCGCCGGAGGAATCAACGTGTAAACTGTCCCTCTTTATTATTTCAGGTGCCCACGCACCGTGTGCCAGACCAACCCCTCACTCTTCATGCCACCTGACTGCTGACAATGCAGAGTTAGACTTCAGGGGCAGCAGAGTCAACCTCTGCAAAGCATGCTCTTCTTACAGCCACATTTTCATGAGACCCTCGTTTATTTCTGCTATTGTGCTTTCAACACCATTGAGCGCTGGGAGAACTTCGGAATGTTGAAATAGCGACTATGAGAACATTGCTCTTTGAGCATCTTCACTCTATGAAAAGTAGAAGTGAGAGGGACAGAGCTGAGGATTGTCTCATAGGAAGAAAACACCCTCACATTCTACGTGGCGAGGGCCATTTTGGGTAGGACATCCTTTCGTCTGCATTAGCTGTGGCTTTTTTGAAGACATCTCCCCAGGACTTGCTTCCATGTGCATTTTGCATTCCAATTTTCTTCTCATTTCAAAATTTTTATTAAGTTAACTATTCTTGGGAGGTCCACACCAACTAGCTTTACCCAAACAATGGCTGAAAATGCAGTCTTCAACATAGCAGAAATGAATCTG
>NW_007728684.1:10600-12925 GCF_000696425.1 Galeopterus variegatus | reverse complement strand
AACTAGCTTTACCCAAACAATGGCTGAAAATGCAGTCTTCAACATAGCAGAAATGAATCTGTTTTCCTTTCAATGTTTCCCATGTGGAGTGACTCTTTTCACTTTATTCTCTTTGAGGAAAGTGGAAGAAGCACGTGGAGGTGGTCTTCATATTGTGCTACCATGAACTGGACACCATTTCTTAACTTGAGTGATTTCCTCTTTCTGCTCATAATGATCTTTCTGTTGTTGAAAACAAGGTGCACATTTGCCAAAGAGTGAAATATTCAACTGCTACACTGACACTGTGTTGCTAAAACCCTACAGAGTGGCCTTCTTGGGTCCCAGGATTAGTGGACAGTCAAGCACCACATTAATCTCAGATGGGGCCCAGATGGCTTGGGAGAGGTGTTGGTAGCTGTGAATTGCACTGGGATTTTCAAGCTCAGTCCTGATCTGTGTAGAATAATGAAAACTTTCTTTAATTAAATGGACGAGCACTATAATTAAACTCTCACTGTCATCAATATTCCATCAGAGAATGACTTGGCTCATGTGTCTCCCTGCCTACTGCCCTAGCAGGTGAGGCTGTCCTGCCACGCTGGGATCAGTGACAGGCAGCTTGGCCCTGACACCAGGTATGGAGGTTCTGCCTTCCCAGAGTGGCCCTGAACCTGAGAACCCACCGCCATGCATTAACCATGATTCCACTTTCTCTCCTAATGTCCTTTAGGGGAGGGTGAGTAATTCCCATAGATTGAACTCATTCATGGTACTGAGGTCCAATCAAGCTGGGCCCCACAGTTCTTGAATCAGGTATGAGAAGACAGAGTCTCTTTATCTCAGCATTTAGAAAGGCTGCCAGGTGCTGCATCAGCCACCTTCTCTTCCTAGAAAAGTGCAAATGTCTCCCTAGTTTCTTATCAATAACCACGAACGCAGAGAGAAGAGCAATCTAAACCCTGAGACTATTTTACATTACTTGATAAAAATAGTTAATAGCATTTTATTTGTGACTCTTGGTTCATTTTATAAACTAAATAAATGGAAAAAGGAAAGGAATGATCCTTGACATCGGATCTAAGAGGTGCTATTAGCTCTACTTTGGTGCCACCTAGTTATAGTAAGACCAGAAATAAATGGCATAGCACACATAATAGAAATACCAGAAAAGAGAAAATAACTCAGAGAAGAATTGCTTTTTTCACAGCATACAAATAAGACATGTTCATTAATGTGCACGTTTTACATAGAACAAATATGTTTTCAGATGTTCACTTTGTGGAGTTTATAATGCTTTGCAAAAATCAAGAATATTCTTAATCTGCCTAAACAGACTTCTTTCCCACCACTCACGTGATTATGAGCAGAACTCTCTACGAAATCTCTTCCTCAATCACGAAACCAGAGAAGCCTAACGAGACCTAACAGTGCGTTGTATTTTCATCTGAATTGAACTACTCTCCAACCGTATTGACCAAGTGTTCAAAAACACTTGCCCACTCTATAGGGTAAAAGTTTCTTAATATCCCCTAATTTGATGAATGTTTGCCTCAGAACTACTGAAAGGAAAGGGGACTAGAATTAATGGCAAAATAATGCACCCGTGGCTGCATTTTACTGTTCTGAAAATTAGATATTCTTCTGCAGGCAATATTACAGAACTACAGTAAAAGACATCACGACGCTTCATATGCAGTATTGACCATGAAACAAGCTCCCCTCGTGCGTATTTAGCATGAAAGGGTGTGGGGGTTGTTCCCTCAGCTCGTGCTGCAGACACTGGGCCGGGAGGGGTGGTGGGTAGCAAGGGAGCTGCAGATGGGGCTGGGTGTCACAGCCTGCAGCTTCACAGTGGGGAGTTGTGGCATTAGACAGGCAACCTACTCTTCTTCTGTAAAGAGAGGCTGCTTTACTGGATGATCTCAAAGATAAATTCCAACACACATGATCAAAGAATTGTACTTTCTTAATTACCCCAGAATCTGTGAAACAGAGTCCATGTGGACATATCCCTGATCAAGCTCTTTCCTCTATGCAGCATGCCATCTCCATGTGTCCCCGAAGTGTGCTGAAGTGGGACAGGTCAGTGCAGAGCCGCTGGGAGCACAGGGCCTCAGGGGCTGCGGAGGCTAGGGGACGCCCCACACCTCATCATGTTCTGCGTCTCGGCACTGCAGGACTTTGATAAGCTGTCAGAGATTCCCAGACCCTGGCCCTTGGCCTGCATGGGGTGAACGACCTTAGACCCAGAGGGACACAGACGTGGGAACTGCCAAAACCTGTGGGATTTTTTGAGGTTGCTTATTTTCCCCCAGTTAACAAGAGCTTTTTTTTTTTTTTTTT
>NW_007728684.1:7025-10076 GCF_000696425.1 Galeopterus variegatus | reverse complement strand
CGGGAGCGCCACCGCACTCCCAAGCGGCGCACTGTAGCAGTGCACCACTGGGCCGGCCCCAGTTAACAAGAGTTTTATTAGATCTTATTCAAAATTCTTCTTTGTCCTTCAGCAACTGTCTGCCGTTGCATTTTTTTCCCCAAGTTTTTATTCTGAAAACCTTAAAACCCTCAGTGTAGTTGAGAAACTAGTTCTGTGCAGCTCTTATCCAGATGCACCAGTGTGTGAATGCTTCGCCTGGCTTGCTGTCTCTCCCTCACTCATGCAGGCTTGCCTGGACATGCACGGTGTCCATCTACCTGTGCACATAACACGTCTATACATGCTTTTGCCGAGTGACTCTGGAAACACATTGTAGACATCTTGCCATGTCACCTGTAAAATGCTTCAGTATGCACCTCCTAACTGAGACAAACCACAACTTCAATAACACACCAAAGAGATTTGGCGTGCAAACTGTTTTTTTCTAATTTGCAGTCCATTTTTGAATTTCCTCCCAAACATCTCTAAAATGGTTTATCCTGTGCAATCCAGTCAAGGGTCAATTTTACAGTCACTTGCCAAGTCTTGATCGTATTCTTTATTAAAGTAGTCTCTAGTTTGTTTTTATGACATTTACATTCATGAAAAAAGAGTTCAGGGCAGTTGTCTTGTAGAATATTTCAGTCTGGATTTGTTTAGAAAGATCTGCGTGATTAGATTAGGGTGAAATATTTGGGGGAAGAAGGCTGAACAGATGACCATAGCACTTGGTTGCATCCTGCCAGGAGAGGGGAGGCCTGTGATGCCAACGTGCACCATTATTGGAGGTTCGAGGTTCCATCTGTCTGCCGGATTCTCTTGTAAAGATCATCTTTCTCTTTGTAATTAAATAGTATGTGGGGTGACCATTCAGACTATGTGAGTAACCCATTCCCCAGTCTTTCCCCTCACACTTTTAGCAACTTGAATAAGAAATGTAAAAGAAATTACCACAAAAAAAAATAATGATCTTTGTCCTCTTTCTCCCCGTTTTACTCATTAAATCTTCAGAGAAATTTGGGCAGAAGGGTCCATTCAGTATGCTGGGCAAAATCTCACCAGTTGGATGATAACGTGTGGTTTCTTGTTGATGAAGGTCTCACCTCCTAGAAGGGCATTTTACACATCTCGCATCAAGATACCACCATACCTGGGTAAACGCACCTTCTTCTGGATCTTGTGACCACAGGTGAGGGAAGGATGAAAGGGCACAAACACTACTTGGAAGCCTGAATGCACAGGCTTTCCTCTGGATATTTTATGTGTAACCCATCTAGTCCCCATGGTAATTCCAGGAGAATGTGTATGCCTATTTTACAGATGAGGAGACTGAGGCTAAGTTTAGCTATTTGTGCAAGGACAGGACGCAGTAAAGTCTGGATTTGAATCTACCTGCATTTCACACAGCACCTTCTAGTATTCCCCTTGCTGTTTTCGTATTACTCATCAATGTGTGACAGAGCATGCGCCTCTCTAGGTCTTCATTTTCTGGTTCTCCCTATGAGAAAGTGAGATCCCTGAGGACCGGGACTGCATGTTCTTTTCACAGGTATTCCCAGCACTAAGGAGAGTGCCCGGCGTGCAGCAGGCCACCAGGCCATGTGTGCTGAACAGATAAAGTCATCACCTTGTTCTGTCTCCACTGTGCAGCCGAGCTAACAGGGCACTGCGAGAGGAGACTGACTTTTCTGTGTGGTGCTTGTGAGTCCATCCAGGGCAGATCAGAGGCCAATACTGCAACTTCCCTTTACTCCAGGAGGCCGGTGTTGGAGTGCAGTGGCCCCATGATGAGTCCCAGGAGACGAGGATGGGGAGGCAGGGGACTTTCTAGGTCATGGCAAGGACTTTGGCTTTCCCTGTGAGAGGTCTGGAGGGCCGGGGAGGGGCATGCCCTGGCTAAGGTTTCTAAAGGATCGTGAGTTGTTATGGTGAGAACAGTCTACAGCTGAGCCATCTAGCAGGGAGCCACCTGTCACATGAGGCTACTTAGATTTAAATGGAGAAAACTTAAATAAAACTTAAAAATTAGCTTCATTAAAGGAAAAACTGATGAAATCAATTTAGTTAATAATAATAATCCAGTGTGGGTTTTTTAATTTTGACAAATGTACCACGGCAATATAAAATAGGGTAACTGGGCAAGGGGTGTGCAAAGTCTATCTCAGCAACTTTTCCGTGAGTCAAGAAGGATTCCAAAATAAAAATAAAAACAAGATTTAGTTCCTTAGTCACTCCAGCCGTATTTCTAGCAGTCACAGACACAGAATTTCTTCACATCATAAAAAGTTGTACTGCTCAGAGCTGGCCTGGGGACAAGAGGGGTGGAGTCGGGAAGACCGGGAGCTCAGGCTGTAATGCAGGGAGAGCCGAAGACGAGCTGGACCAGGGTAGCAAAGGCGAGGCAGGGGTGCTGAGACTCACACTTGCTTGAGAAATATTTCAAGTTCATCTTAGCTAAGCTAGACCATCTGGACTGTAAATTCTTTGTTCAAATAGACAAGGGGATGCACTCATACCTCAAAATGAGAGTTTGAAAGTTTTCCATTTTTATGGAAGTCTCAGATAAACTAGGCCCACACCCCAGAGAGGCCCCCCACATGCTCTGGCCACAGGCCCCACCCGAGTCCACCCCGTGTTCTCTCGCTACCTCCCTGGGTATTCGTTCCTCTCTCTGAACTTCAGCAGTAGCTGCCTGGCCTCATCAGTCACCACCAGCAGCATAGCAGGAAATGCAAAGGGTTGGGTGCATCAGAAAAACATGGAAAAAGGAGACCAATCCCCCAAATATTCTATTTTAATTTAAAACATAGAAACGTATTTATTTGCCAATCATTTTAGGTAGGGCAAGGACTTCTTTGAACGTGGGTCTACTTTCTGTAGGGGGCATTTTCAGTTACAAGTGATTCAGACTGAGTTAAATAATGGATTCATTATCTCACATAGCAAGGCTTCAGAGCTGGGTGGCCAGCAGGTCCATAGCGTGACAAAAGTTGGGTTCTTTCTGACTCTTCCCACTGTCTAGGACATGAG
>NW_007728684.1:4425-5833 GCF_000696425.1 Galeopterus variegatus | reverse complement strand
GGCAGGCAGGAGGTGCTTGGCAAACGTGCACTGATTTGCACAAAACAGAACAGCCCAAGAAGCGCTGTGCATCCTCCCTCCCGTCCAGCGCATGGGCGCCGTGCTGGGGAAGACAAACAGGCCGCAACGTGGTTCCTGATTCAGTTGGGGAGGAGAGTCCCTCCACGCAGGAAACACAAGCAAATGCAGCACTGTGTGATTCCCAGGAAGGAGAGAGAGTCCGCCTCTGCCACTCCCCGGCCACAGCCCAGCCCAGGCGAGGCTGTGCAGGGCCCGTCCCCTCGACCCCGTGTCCAGGAAGATGCTGCAGCCCCCAGGGCTGTTGTCCGGATTCACAACAGTACACGTAGAAGCCTTGGTAAACAGACGGTGCTCAATTAACAGAGCTAGTCTTGTCTGCATTGGGATTTTGTGAGACTTTCTCTGACCAAGAAAAGCAGGAAAGGACAGCCGCTCTGACAGTGGGGCCCCGGCACCAGGATTCTAGTCACTGACTCGCTGCACAACCCTGAGGTTCACTGGGTGCTGCCTCCTCACGACAAAGGGGGTTGCCGCAGAGAGGATGGGTGCAGAGTCGGGCCAGAGCCCCAGAGCCATCTGCATTTTCCCACCAACAGCCGGCCCCGGCCCCCAGGAGCCACACGATGAAAATGACAACATCGCTGTGGGACAGAAAACCCACTACTAGGTTTGGAAATGCGCAGAACGAGAAGCAAAGTGGGACGGCAGGCCCAGTGTCCTCATGCCAGGCGGGGGTGCCCGTCAGATAATGAGCAATGGTCCTGCTACTGCTGATTTTCTAAAAGTCAACTTCAAGGAAGCTTTAAACAGACACAGGGAGAGAAAAACTTCTTTCCAACAACAAAAATTAAATGAAACTCACCAAGAGATGGCATTAGAGGAGGCTCAAATACACATAACAATAATATTCTTGGGTTGTAGAAAAGGAGTACTGCCCTCTACCTGCAACTGACGGGTAACCCCGAGGAGGTGTCAGTGGACACTGACTATCACTGCACTTGTTGTTGCTATCAGTTTAGGGACTTGCAGCAAGATGCTGCCGAGCCTTCAACAAATGACCAGAAGGACAGGAGCCAAACTCAGAGCCAAGCAATGGACGTTTGTCTCCCACATTTAAGCAGATCTCATCCACTAACAGGCACGTGGAAATGCCATTTTGAGGCAAGAAGTCATACAGATGTGTATGAAAGTTCTGCTAATGGAAAAACTGAACTGCAGGTGCGTTTCTGCACAGCCCGCTGGGATGACTCCCTGCTCTGAAGCAAGGGTGGACTTGTGACTCCCAAGGATAATTTGTGTCGGGGCTGCAATAACACAGGATACCCAGATCAGCGACCAGAGCAAACACTTGCCGAGTGTCTATTTTGTGGCAGTAACTGTGCTAAAA
>NW_007728684.1:2553-3894 GCF_000696425.1 Galeopterus variegatus | reverse complement strand
GATCAGCGACCAGAGCAAACACTTGCCGAGTGTCTATTTTGTGGCAGTAACTGTGCTAAAAGCTTCAGGCAGTTCTCCTGACAGCCCTGTGAGCACTGCTAGCCCGCTGCACGCGTGTGGGAAGCGGGGTCCAACTGGTAACAATCACACAGCTGGTGAGCCCGCCGGTCACTAAATGTCACAGTACATTCCTCCTCCTGTGGTCTGCAGACCCTTCCCTTTATCCAAATTCCCTAAGTGACACACAGTAGGGGCACGTCAGCATCGATGGGTCAAAGGCAACTTTAAAATTACATGCTCAAGGTTTTTCAGATAAAGAGGCCAAACTACTTAATAAAAAACATCTTCTGCCTCAGGATGTACTGAGACATCCTGACAGAGCCATCCTGGGGCCCAGGACGTGGAGGACACAGATGAGCACAAAGAAAACCTGTAAAATGGAGCTGTGGCCTTTCCCTGAGAAATTTAAGGGTGGCTGCCTTCTGAAATTGGCATTTCTGACTTCATCCATCTAAAGGGAACTTAACTTGCCAAACTATTCAAGTCCTGAGCAACTTAAGGCCCTAAACCTCCCACATCCCTCAACACCATCATTAGAGAAGATACTGGAGTGTAAAGTCACTGCCAGAACTTGTCCCTGGGAGGTCTGAAGTGGACAGACCCTGGACCTGCGCTAGGGTGTGGGTCCTTGGAGTGCAGATGGGATGTTCAGGGAAAGCGTTGACCAGCTAAGCAAACCCAGCTGGGGAAGGCCAGCTTGGTTCACACCCGTTCCTCATCTGGGTCCATGACTCGCACGTCTGTGTGTGACACCTGAGAGCTCTGGGCAAAGGTTAGAACATGCTGGGAACACGCCTTGACATTTGAGTGAATAAGACATCCCATTCTTTCCCTTGACAAGTATGAGAAGTACACACTTTTCCCCAGAATTACTCCTGTTCCTCCAGGAAACTCCCTCCCCAGACGACCCGTGCACGGTGGGAAGCGTCACACGACCCCCTCCCCCACCTCGCTGCGTGAGAAGATAAAGCACTTGCACTTATCAGAGGCCCTTTTGTGGCACTTATGTGGGGATGACAGAGTCATCAGCTGAATATAATATTGGACAGATGTCCGAAACGAAACACTAATGGGGCAGAAAGAAACACAAGTCAAATGTGCTAAAAATGTTAAGACAAAAAGTGCCACTTCCCAATTTTGGTCCTCTTAATTAAAAACCAAAATTAAAATTGTGTAGTATCACTCATTAAGTTTTTAATTTAAACACAAGCTGACAACACTAATTGCCTGAAGTCTGCCCTGCTCCCTGGTGGCCTCCGCAGCTCTGAAGGCTCCCTGGGC
>NW_007728684.1:0-2095 GCF_000696425.1 Galeopterus variegatus | reverse complement strand
TAATTGCCTGAAGTCTGCCCTGCTCCCTGGTGGCCTCCGCAGCTCTGAAGGCTCCCTGGGCAGCCGAGGGCGCGTCTGCAGAAAGGCCTGCAGGACACAGCTGACGTCGTGCCAGGCTGGCGGTTCGGGACCCTGGAAGGAGAGCATTGCTTCCAGGCTTTGTCTTGTTCTTTTCTAAACAAGTGCTGGAGCTGTAAAGAGCACTTTATTGAGCGTCTACTCCATGCAAGGTGTAGTAGGTTATTAATAATTCCAGGGATTGGGGCATAAGGAGGAGGGTGGACCAGCACCGAGAGCACCACCTCGAGGGAATGTGAGGTTAGTTTCCAGCTGCCGCTGGTCCTCGGACACAGCAGGCCGGGGGCAATGCCACCTCCTGGACCCCACTTCCTTAGTGGGAGGACGGGGTGATATTTGCTCTGATCGTATTGGCCAGTTATGAGAATCAAAGGAAATTAAGAATATTCAAGAATTAATCTTGTAAACTGGAAAGCACTAGATAAGTGAGGCATTAATATTTCCCATTAGGAGAACAGAGGAAATTTATACTCTGTTTTAATTTCTTTCTTTACATTACTTTTAATAGATAACTGTTTCATAAATTGAATGGAAATACGATACCATTTTTAAAAGTAAAAAATCCGTAATGATATGGCCCATAGATAATCAGTGCTATTATTATGGCATATTTCTTCCAGTGTGTCAGTGTGTCTGCCTCCCGGATCCACTCTCTTTGTGTGTGTTTGTGTGTGCATGTGTGTGTGAGAGAGAGAGACATAATTGCACACATATTTCAGTGCCCACCTAACACACAAGACCTGATGCCAGCTGTGTCCTCACTAGGGGTACAGTAGCAAACAAGATAAACACAGATTCTGCCTCACATGCACAAATCCTATCTGAGGAAACATAAAGGAAATACTTACACAATTAATAGTTTAATTTAAAAAAAGATAAGCATGACAAAGAATAATTTGGGTGACATGAGTGTAATAGGAGAACACCCCCCAAACTGAGACTTTACAGTATGTACCGTGTTTAAGCCTGATTTCCTCGCTCGGCATTGTGTGACAGTCGTTCCCCGAGCGCTCTGATAGTTGCATTACGTCCTTGCAGTGTGGGGTAACATAGTTTGACTGCTCTTTCACTGCTGGATTTTTTAAATAAAAAATAATATATGAAAGAGAATTCTTGAACATAAATTACTAATTAATGTCTTCTAATTTCTTTGGGAAACATTTCTGCAAATTGGAATTCTGAGTCAAAAGTCACGAAATTCGAGGTTAATAACACATATGTCAGCGTATTTTCTAAAAGTGCTAATCAGTCCACACTCTCACCTGCACAGCTTAAGTCCATCTCAAAGAATGACTACTGCTACTAAGTGCTGCCCTCAAAAAACTGTCAATTTGTATGGCCAAAAACGTTTACTACTTTCATTTGCATTTATTTGACTGGTACTAGTGCTTAAAAATATTTGGTGGTTGTTTGTTTCTTTTTTTTTTTAATTTTGTAAATTGTCTCCATGGTTTTTGTCCATTTTTTCTATTAGAGAGTTGATATTTTTCTTATTGTTTTCTAAGTTTTAAAAAAATATTATGGAATTAGTCCTTATCACAGTTTATCATATATACATATATATATTTCCTAGTCTACTTGCCTTATTTTATTTATAAATTTTGACATATAAGCAGTTTTTAATATGTTAGTCAGTCAAATCACATGATCTCTTTTAGTGCGATTTTTTCCCTTGCATGTATGTTTAGAAAGCCCTTTCCCATTTTGAGATCAGTTATTCAACTATATTTTCTTTCTTTTTACAATTTAGTTTTTTTATTCAAGTCTGATCCACCTGGAGTTTGTTTTGGAGCGCAATATAAAGTGAGGTTCTTCATTACCCATGCTCAATTTTCCAGCATGTCTTATTGGATAGCATATATCTTCCCCATTTCTGATGCTTCTTTTATAGCATACTAAGTACTGATTTAATGGCACAGCGTTAAGTAAGTTAAGATAGGTGTGCTTTATTATATTATGAATACTTCTTAATTTCTATTTAATATTTCACCATCAGAAATGGTCTTAAATTTTATCA
>NW_007728683.1:320118-342737 GCF_000696425.1 Galeopterus variegatus | reverse complement strand
AAGACATTTCTGTGGTGACAGACTGGATGTGAGGACAAGGGGGGACTTGCACTTAAACAGTAACACCCAGGTTTCCAGGTTTCCAGATTGAGGGTCTGCTTCACGCTAAGATGGCAGGTTTGAGGGGAGGGAGCTGGCAGTTCTGCGGACAGGAGATGTGGTAGGTAGTCAGACCAGTGCAGAAGTCTGAGTTCTGGGAGAGGTCAAGGCTGGAGCTGGGAGCATGCAGACTCACATACCAAACTGCCTTCCTGGACAGCTGGTAGGCTTCTCCATCTCGCTACGTCTAAAACCTAAAATCTCCATCAGGCTCTTTTTCTCAGGAATTGCACCTCCATGTCTCCAGATGCTCCAGTGGAAATCCACGGCTCCAACCAGACCCTCCTCATCCTCTCATACCCACATCCCAGTCATCAGTTGACCTAGTCGGCTTTACCTCAAAATATGAATGAGACCCCAGCATCTGACCCATTCCAGTTGCCTTCAGTGCCCCACCCCAGCCCCAGCCCCCACCTGGCTTGGATTGTCACCCCTTCCCTTGCAGCTTGTTCTCCATGGAGCAGCTTAAACATATGACGACATGACACTGGGTTTTGCCTCCAAACTCTCCAGTGGTTTCTCACCTCACTGTGTAAAAGCTAAAGTCTTTAGCATGACTCACAAGGCACTGCGATCTGCCTGTTATTTTTCTGACTTCATTTGCTATGACACCCCACCCCCTCTTGTCATTTTACTCACATGGGCCTTCTTGTTTCCTGTTTTCTAAACATGCCAGGCATGCTGCTACCTTAGGGCCTTTGCACCTGCCAGTTCCTCTGACTGGGGTGGTCTCCCCTCAGATATCCATGTGTCTCTCTTCCTCATTTCCTTCACATCTGCTCTAGTGTCACTTCACCAGAGTCCATCCTTGACTACCCCACAGAAGAGCCCACCAGACCCCATCACTGTCCTGTTTCTCTTCCTTGTCTTACTTTTCTTCACAGCACTTACCACCACTTGACGTGCATTTGTTTACGTGCTGTCTCTTGCCCCGGAATGTAACCTCTGTGAGGAAGGGAGATTTGCCCCAGTCCCATTTCTGTCTCCAGTGTCCAGCACAGTGTCTGGCACACAGGAGGCCTCCACACACACCTGTGGGGTAAATGAAAGGGCCCAGAAAGGGTGTGACATGTCCCTCTCCTCAGGGAGCTCCAGTTTGGGTCTAGGAGCTCCACCCACAGATGCCCACAGAGATACTTACACACCTGTGGTAGGTGAGAGCAGGTCTAGCCCCAGGGCCGGCCGAGCACTGAGAGGTTCCAGATGACCCCAAGAATAAGGAGTCTTCAAAGAAGAGGAGAACAGGTCTGAGGCTTGCTGATAAGGGACCCCAGGTCTCCCTGGTGGACCAAGCAGTGAGATGGCAGCAGACAGGCTTGGGTGGCAGAGCGGGGAGAGGCGCTGCTGCTGTGGGACCAGCAGGGAGGCCCATTCCCTGAACTCAGCTCCTCAGAGGGGATGGGTGGCCACATAGTTTCTCGCCCTGCCCTTCCCATCTCTTCAGCACCAAGTACTTCTGGTAAAGGAAGGAATGGATACAGGGAGGGAGGGAGGGAAGGAGGGAGGAATAGATCATCCATAAGGAAAGACTTCTGAAGACTCAAGCTCATGCTTGCTAAGCAGTGTGGGCCCTTCTGATTAACAAAGAGCTTCACCATCAGCTGGGTCAGCTATTCTTCACAAAAATCCTCCAAAGCAGGCAGTATTTTTACGTTCAATTTTATGGATGAAGAAACAGAAGTTTTTGATGTCTCCAAGGTCACAAGGCAAATAGGCCAAGATTTGGGACAACAAACAATGGGACTGCAAGGCAGGCCTGATATCCCACAGCTTCCTCCCTGATCAGCCGAGCAGAAACCACACCCTGGGCCAGCTGGAGCTGAGGACAGAGCAGCCCTGACCTGCCAGGCTCCTTGAGCTCAGACAGTCAGGGTGCTGGCCTGGAAGTGGCTCTGGACCCTGGTGATCATCTGGACTCTGGATGTGGTGCCTTCACAGCTTGAGCCCCAAAAGAAGGTTCCAGACGGGAACTCCACACCACCACTGTGACCTCTCCCATCCACACCAAGGGGCA
Organism: Galeopterus variegatus; assembly: GCF_000696425.1. Lineage (NCBI taxonomy): Eukaryota > Metazoa > Chordata > Mammalia > Dermoptera > Cynocephalidae > Galeopterus > Galeopterus variegatus. The sequence goes on along the minus strand of NW_007728683.1, from coordinate 340,624 downwards.
GTGAGATGAGCCCCCTTTCTCAGGTGAGGAAGCGAAACCCGGGACAGTTAGGACTGCTGTAGGACTCAGGCGCTGGCAGGGCAATCTCAGCCCAGGCCCTCTCTCTTATGCCCTAGGCCGCTGCAGCTGCCCTGCCAAAAGTCAGCAGCAACCTCCTACGTGCTGAGCCCGTGGAGTTTTCAGACCTGACTTCTCAGCTGCATGGCTCTCCTGCAACTGCCCTTGTTTTCTGTTTTTGCGGAGCACCGTGTGCCTAGTTTGTGGCTTGAGCAGATGACAGAACAAATGAACACCCCCTCTGACTGCTCCCAGGCCTGTTGGGCACAGACACTCCTTATGGTCTTTCCAGTGTCCGTTACTTAGTTTTCTGGCATCCTGAGGATTATGCATGATACTGTGCCCAGAATGATCTGGTCTCTCTTTAATATGTGCTTTCTGAGGCTACTGAAAACCTCCCATGGGAGTGTGGGAGGTGGGAATCATCCTGTGCTCATCTCTGCTCACCACAGCACCTTGCATGGAACAGTGAGCCCCACGCTGACATCCAAATAAACTGCATTATTTCGCCATGGGACCAGCACAGACAGCAGAGAAAAGAGAGACTCAACATCTGCTGGATACACATGATGTGGGGAAGCTTTATAGACCTGATTCCATTCAATTCTCCTGACAGTCTTTAAGGTGGCTAATGATGATCTCACTTGACAGAAAAGGAAACTGAGGTCCGCAGAGGTTAAGACATTTATCCAAAGCATCCAGGTCTGCCTGTCATTAAAGCACATATTCTTTTACTATACCAAGCCATAAAAACACATCCAGTCCACCGTGGAAGGCCAGGACAAAATGCACTCAATATGGCGGGCGGCACTAGCATACAACAGCTTCTCCGGCAGCATTACTTCCGTCAGGTAAGAAACGGACAATCTGACACCACCACAACAAACGGTAGAGGAAGCGCAGTGTTTGGGCCTTTCTGTCATTCTGCAGAATCAACAGATGCTTGAACGAAGCAGGCACTATCCCTGTGCTTGGCAGTCTTTCTGCTGTGCAGAGATTTTTGTAATAATGGTACTGGCTATAATGAGATTGGACCTCTATTATCCATTTTCATTCCATTAATGAGCTTGGAAGCTCCTGGCTGTGCCAAAGGCTAGGGTCGGGACCTTGCGACTTCATCATTACTTAATAAAATGTAAATCGGAGAGGAAAAGAAACACACAAGGTTTGACACTAATAAGCTTACAGCAGGATCGGTTACTTCAATTCAAAGAGGTTCAGACTGGAGGGAAAAATGAAATAAGCTTTTAAACATCAGTCTAGGTTTGGCTCCATCAGACCTAACCAATTTTGTTTAATAAGGCTTCAATTTGGCTGCTCTTATTTCCTTCTTCTGCAAGCTAGGCTATGTACAGATAACACATGCCTCCCCCACCACTAATGCATTTAATGGCATCTCACACACAAAAAGTCAAACCTGGGGCTCTGCAGGAGGAGACAGCAGCATGGGCCCCTGGGGGCTGCCAGTGTTTTCCATGCTGGTTCAGACCCCAGATCCTCTGGCACCACCTCTGGGGGTGCAAGAGGGAAACTCAGATCAGCCTTGGGTACTCACTCACCTTTAGAGAAATTAAAATCACTCAGAAAGGTACAGAGAATCAAATGATGTAATAACTACCTGTATTCCCACCATCTAGAATTGACCACTAAGATATTGTCATTATTACTTTAAGTCTTGGCATTGAGTTGAAGACCCCTAGTCCTATGCCCTCCCACAACTCCTCTGGAGCAATTACTGTCATGAGTTCTTTATGTGTCCTTCTATTTTATACATTTACACCCATGTATATATCCCTGAATAGCATACAACTGGCCCTCCATATGTGCGAATTTTGTATCCACGGATTCAACCAGCTAGAGATCGAAAGGATTCAGGAAAAAAATTCACAAAGTTTCAAAAAGCAAAACTTGAATTTGCTGCATATCAAGTACTACATAGAATCCATGTGAATGAAGCAATGTGTAGATATTGTACTGGTAAAGTAAATAATCTAGAGATGATTTAAAGTGTACGAGAGGATGTGCATAGGTTATATGAGGGTACTTTAAGAGAAGTTCATGGAAAAACAGAATTAAAAGATAATACAAATCTTTCCATGAACTTTTTTTTTTTTTTTTTTGGTCTTTTTCCGTGTCCGGCAATGGATCGCAACCCTCAGTGTCGCCCCCGTACCGGACCGGGGACCGGCAACGGGATCGCAACCCTCGGTGTTGCCCCCGCGCCTCGCTCAGCCAGTGAGCGGGAACCGGTCTGTATGTGGGATCCGAACCCTCGGGCGGGAGCGCCGCCACGCTTCCCAAGCGGTGCACTATCCAGTGCGCCACCGGGCCGGCCCTTTCCATGAACTTTTTGAGGCAGCCCTGCATGCAAATACTATGCCACTTTATATAAGGGACTTGAACATCTGCAGATTTTGGCATCTGTGGGGTCCTGGGACCATCCCCCACAGACACTGGGGACAGTGACTACACATACTTGTCAGTGTGTATAACAGTACTACACCATTGTTCAATTCTACTACCTATCTTCCCACTTCTGCATTATATTTTGACATCTATTCATATTGGGACACACAAAATTTTTTTTGACTGTTGTATATTTTCTTTAGGAAAATCCCACCTGTCATTTATCCATGCCCTTATTGATGGACATGTGGGTTGCTATAGTTTGCTACTAGAAAAAATGCCAAGATGACAATTCTTATAAGCATCAATCTGTAGACATCTTGATGGGAAGGTGTGGGCTGTGGGTCACCTATTCAGTTTGACTGCATCTTACCGTCTGCTCTCTGCATGCCCTACCAGCAGTGCAAGAAAAGGCCTCCTCCCCACACCCTCACCAGCTCTTGGTGCTGTAGGTGTTCGAATCTTTACAGTCTGTTAAATAAGGCATGGTGGCCTACTGCTTCTTTAATGTGTTTCCCAAGAACCAGGTAGGAGCCTTTCCCAGAAGGATTCTCTGAAGTCTCTGCAGCTCCAGTTCCTGGGGGTGACAGTGTGCACATCTCACTGACTAAGCAAGCCAGGCACTCAGCTCCTGAGCAACAACGGACATGCTCCTGACCCCACTCAGCTCTCGAGGAAGGGAAGGGCTGAGGTGAGGGAGTCTGGGCAGGCCCCCCACCATCTGGCTCTCTTCCCAAGCTCAGCCACCCCTGGGCACCACACCAGGAAATGGGGCTCCTGGAAGCCCTTGAGACACTGCCCCTCCCACCTGGCCTTGTCTCCCTTTTCCCCAGGCCCCTCCACAAGATGGGGAATTGTGCTGGCTGACCAGAGGAGGGGGTCTATCTTAGCAAAAATTCCACTGGGCCTCAGACAAAAGACCAATTGTCCACTGGGGAGGGAGCCAGGGAGACCAGTTCCCAGGGGTCCCTGCATAGACATGAAAAATGCTGCTTGGGAACTCACAGACACATAAAGATCCAATTCCAAAATCAGAGATGGGGAGGAGCTTTGTCTGCTGGTCATCTGCTCTCTGCCCCTGCCCCCATGTGTCCAGGCCAGGCTGGCATTCCCAGTGGTCAGTCAGGCCCGTGGACACAGCGTGGCTGGTGTTATTCAGGGCCCCACAGGAACTTCTCTCTTCTTTTCGGCTCACCCCACCCTTCCTTATGCCCTGTACCCCACTAAATCATACTGAGGTCTCAGACCGCAGGGGTTCCCCAGACCAGTTCAGGTGACCTGCTCTAGAGCCCAAAAGCACCCTACAGAGTACTTCACAGCACTTATAACCCCTCGCTGGAATTCCCACCACATGCCTGTGCATTCAGCATTGTCTGGGGCCTCCCATACAGCGGAGCAGTGGGCACAGCCACACCTGTGGGCCCAGGCCCGAGCAAAGAACCCAGGTGCATCTAGATCTCACAGGGATGGGCTACGGGTGAACAGAGAGGCCCCCACAGTCTAGGGATGCCCTTCCCATCAGCCGGGCCCACTGAGGCCCAGCACTGGTCATGCCGCCCCCTGCTGAGCCCCTCCTCCCGCTCCCTGCCCCTCGGTGCCGACTCCTTGGAGGGCACATCAGGCCTTTCGCCATCTGGCCAGCTCCTGCACACTCAGCAGCACTGTCCCCTGAGCTTGGGCCAAATCAAACCCCTGGCCTGCATGCCCAGTGATGTCTCCCAGCCCTGTGCCCTGGCAGAGCCAGGCCTGCCTCCCTCTCTTCCCTCCCCCATGCCTCCCTGTCCTTCAAGCCTCACCTCAGCACTCACAGTCCCTGACACCCAGCCCCTGGCTCAGACTCTGGCACATGCTGTGTAACCATCCCTTCAGAGCCCAGCGATGATGATGCCCTCACCCCGCATGGCTGGGCAGCAGCAATGTCACCTGGACTCCAGCCTACAGCAGGCAGCTCTCTTGTAAACGAGGGGGCGGCCAGTGTGTCGAGCACAGAGACTGTGGCCCTGGGGAGGCTGTCCAGCAGCTGAGCCCAGGTCTTGCCCTGCCTCTGGGGGTCCTGGAGGGGCCACGGTCAAGGGCAGGGGAGCTCATGATGATAATAATAATAACAACAAATGAGGAGAAGAGAACATGACCTCAATGACAATAATAATAAACAAGGAGGAGGACTAGAGAGAGGAGCATCAAGGACCACGTCAGAATTTACTCACACACTCAGAGGTGTCACTGCTGGGCCTCCCAACACATAGTGTGACCTGTTCTATGGCCAAACCTCAGTGACTGAGACTGCTGTAAAGGGGGGCTCCTGGGCCTCGGATGTATTTTCAAACTCAGTCTCACACTATTCCCTGAAGTGGATCAAGGCAAAAAGAAGTGCCACCTACATTGTGAACACCTACACAATGGGGAGACACTACCTCCCTGGTAAAGTGCCACGGGGCCTTGGGGGACAATGGATACAAAGTGGGGGGTCTACTGTGTGGCCGGCCTCACCCCACGGAGCAGCCCTGCATGACACCAATATGGTACCAAACTCCTTTAATTCAGATGAACGTAAAATGGGGGTGACCTCAAGAACTTTCTCTACAAGCTTATTCTCTTTTGCTCATAATTTCTATTTATTACAACTTTGGCCTTACAGTCAAGAAACCACAGTGGCTTTATGACATTCCATTGTCACTGTTACAACCTGCTGGAGAGGGCAGGCATCCAACAGGCTCCAGGCCCGCTGCTCTGTCCCAGGGCATAGCAGAGCACCTCACTGGCGACCTCCTCTCTCTCATGTCTGGACCTTGCCGGCCTGCACTTGACTCCTTCTACTCAACGAGATGGCTCTCAGATGTGTCCCTTCTTGGGTCTGCCCACTCCTCTCAGCAGTGACCACACTGGACCTGAGGCCAGATGTATGGAGGTTAGGACTGTGGCTCCAGCTCTGGGCAAGCTCCATAACTTTTCCAAGCCTCAGTGTGCTCACCAGCAGAATGGGGACACTAGGTCCCAGCTACAGGCATCCTGTGAAGACTTTTGGAAGCAGCATGTGTCTCATGTCCTGCTGAGCCCTTGTGAGTGCCAGGTCCGCATGGTCCAAACTTTGGCCTTTGGATCCTCTCTCATCCGTCGCATTCCCACAGCCCTGGAGCTGACAAAAACTGGAACTTGCTTGCCTCACTCTCGCAGTCTCTTCTTGCTCACTGGGCCTCACTTCTTACTCATACCCCCCAACAGCCACCCCTGCTCCACACAATGCCAGGCACCTTGCTGGCACAGAGCCCAGGTCATGCTGTGTCCTTGCCAAAGCCTGCACAGCTCCAGCTGCTCTGGTGCTCACTTCCCTGGCCCTTCTCTCCAGCCCAGCCACCTCCTGTGTCTGCGCAGTCCTCTCCAGAGCTTTCAGCCAGACCCCCAGTACACTCCCCATCCCTGCCGCTGCTTACTTATCCGTGCAGAGTGGCCTCCTGAACACCTGTCACAGTGGGCATTCCTTGAGGTCCATCTCCAGCGTCATCGCCCTCATTCCTTCGCTGCGTTTAACTCAACACACACTCACGTGGTACCTACTACATGGCAAGGCCTCTGGGGACATGGGGGAAGCCATGGCCCTCAATCTCCGTGACACCACACTCCCCAGGGGAGATAGATGCGTAAAGTGCATTTAGAACACAGTGTGTTGAGCACTACAAGGGGCTTTAGGAGCCAGCAGTGACTGAATTAGGTCTTGAAGGACAATGCCACGCAAATGAAAGCCAGAGAGGGATGGGGTCCATAGGGTTTGGAGAAGGTGCAAGGAGGTGCCAGGCAGGTGTGGGGTGGAGTGCTGTGGGGCAGGATGGGGTGGGGCTGCAAGGAGCCAGGAGCGCATTCTGCCCACCTGTGTATCTCGTCCTGACGATGCGGGGCCTCCAATGCACGAGGGGCTCAGAAGCAGCTCGTGGAACTGAATTCCAGGAAAAACGAGGTCAGGATTCCCACTTCTTGAGAGCTCACAGGGAACAGTTACAAAGACTGGGCAACAGCCTGCAAGACCTCCTGTGGGGACATGGCCATGTGCAACATGAAGCATCCACACCAGTGAGCACCTTTGATGGGCAGGCAGTGCAGTAGCTCTGTGGGCGGTGATGAGGCGAGGTCCCTGGGACCCACATGGGGCAAAGCCAGAAAAGTGCAAGCACAGCCTAGAGCACAATGCTACACGCAGGCATGGGTGCCACGCGCTCTCAAGGGCACCATGCATGGGCATGGGTGCCATGCACAGCGGGGTTGGAGGTCAGCTGTGGACTGGAGGCCGGATGGGTGTGACGTAGCAGACCTGCTCCCCGTGACTGGAAGGTTTTGCTTTTGTTTCAATAAGATATTTCTAAATTAGTTGTGCAATTAAAAATTAATTCTTTAAAAATAAAAAGACAGACTTTCCAGTCAATTCAAGATAATAGAACCAGATTCCACAATCGACTCAATAAAGACTGACAATCTATTCTGAGCCTGAGTGATGTGCTAGCCATGGGCTGAGAAGTGGGAGACAGAGGTGACAGGTGGGTGTGGAGAAGGAGAAGCCCCTCCTATGCCCCAGCTGGGTCTGTCACAACTGTGGCTGGAGCCTCGCCTGCTCCAGCAACACCGGGCCACCACCACAGGAAGAGGAGCCACAAGACCCTGATGAAAGCCTGGCCCAGCTCACACGGGAAAACCGAGGCATTGTTTGCTGAGGCAGCAGGCACAAGATAAGAGACTCATGTCCCTTCTGAAGCCTATGGAACAGCTATGCCCCCTGCCAAGAGAGGAGGGCAAAAGAGACAGCACTAGTGTCCGAGTTCACTATGAAATAAAAAGGAAAAGAGGCAAAATGCGAGGTGCCATCTAAGCTCCATACTGCACCAGCCCAGCAACCCCGGGGGCAGGAGGGCAGCCCCCAGCTGGGCCCGAGAGGTGGGTACTCTGAAGACACCAAAATGTTCTGTCCCAGACCAGAGTGGACCAACCTGAACTCTAACAAGGTGCCCAATGGCAAGTGTCTCTTCTCCACTGCAGTCTCCTGGAGGCAACCTCCACACCCCCACCCCCACTCTCCACCCCTAAATTCACTGCCCCCCCTACCACTGCCACTAGAGATCACACTGGTCCAGCATTTCTGGAAAGCTCTCATCATTTCTATATTTTATGTCCAAGGATCTCACCTCTAGGAAACTCTCCAAAAGACAAAAATGGATCACCAAAATATTCACCTCACTACCACTGATGATGATAGCCAAAAGACAGAGACAGCCTCGCTGTCCAACAGTCCAGGAATGGCTAAATAAAAGAGCAGGTGAGACATCACATAAGAAAATACACAGAGCAATTTTATCAGCATGGAAAAACAGTGTCTCTACAGTATTGAACAGATAATCAAGGTATAAAAATGCACTTAAAATATATACAGTTGTTGCCTCTGGGTGATAAGCTTCTTGGTGAGCTTTTCTTTTTTTCAGTTTTTGAGTTTCTTTATACTTTGCAAAAATTTCTAAAGTAATTGTGTATTGCTTTAATATATGAAGGAAAGGTTTTTAAAACCCTAAATTAAAACAAAAAGAAAGACCATCCCACCAGGCTGCCACAGAAGGACCCATACGAATCCTTTCCCAACCAAACAGCCCTTTAGAGAGCCTGCTTTGGGCCATCCTGCCAGGCACCCAGTATCGTTCTCTCATCCTCACAGTGCCCAGGAGGCAGGTACTCTCACACCATTTGACAGAGGAGGAAAGCAAGAGTCCACAGCCTATCCGGGCCACTCGTCTGGTAAACGGTAAGACCAGGACTCAGACAGACAGTGCCTGGCTCGAAAGCCAGAGCTCATCTGCCTACAGCACTGGCTGTGGCTCAGGCACAGAGGCTTGGCTCCAAATCTTGAGCAAAGTGAGGAAGCTGTCACAAAAGACAGCTCAGATGACATCAGCAGGGCTGACAATTTCTGCCCCCAGAAAAAAAGAAAAGGGAATCCTCCCCTCCAGGAATGAAAGCCACTGCGCTGCAGACCCCAGGCACCGGCAAGCAGCAGTGCTGGGCCGGGCCCATGTGCAGGAAGAAGGGCCACCTCAGGCAGAGGACAGGGCCTGTGACAAAGGGCCAGTCTCGCCCCACTGTGAGAGCATGTGCATTCAACTGGCTGTGGTGTCCTCCGTCATGAGGCATCTTTCTAACTGTGAAATAAAATCAAAGTAAGGTCTGTCCAGGGAGGAGAGGCAGCCTCGAGCGTGAAGTCCTGTATCAGCGACGGCCTCTGTGAGTGAGCCTGCCTCTGGAGGAGGCACCAGCATCGAGACGCCCCCAGCCCCATGCTCTCCACTCTGCTGAAGGAACACCAGGCTGCTCTGACGTGGGCTGACCCTGCTGAGAGGATGCCTGGTGTCCAGTGGCAACTGCCCCAGGGGTTTTCCAGGCTATTGTTTGCGGATGGCTTCAGAACAGTAACCCCACGTCAAGATGCGGCCCCATCGGGGTAGGAAGTGCTCTTGCTCTGAAATTAAACATGCTGGCCAGTTCTCCCACTTCCCAGCTGCTCAACTGGGGCTCTCCTTCCCTCTTAGTCTCAGCCTCCTCGTTAGTCAAATGGGGATGATAATACCTGCAGGGCTGTGGTGACAATTAAAAACCATGTAAGTAAACACCAAGCACAATGCCTAATGCTCAGGAAGGAGTAATTCTTATCATGATTGAAAGAGTGAAATTAAAAGACCAGGGTCAGGGTAGCTGTGGGCAGCAGAAAACTGCATCAGGGAGGTCAGGTGTGCTGTTCCCAGCACTTCAAATGACAGAGGCCAACTACAGACCAGAGCTATCAGAAAAGCATGGGCTCAGCTGCAGCCTGGGGAGGCTCCCTTCACCCCACCACATCTGACCCTCAGGAAGCCCACGTGGGGAAACCAGCTCCAAGAACCCAGATGAACACATGGGCCCAAAAGGAGGCTCAGCTTCTGCCACTAGCTTCCACTTTATGCAAGAGGTCTCTCCAAAGGTACAAGCACAGCTCAGGGCCGACAGTGTCTGCCTGGTTTCTGGAGAGATTCAGCTAGTGCATGCTATTCCCGAGTGCACATAACCTTCTGTGTGGGGCTTAGGAGAGCTCTTCCCAAAGCTCTCAGGAATTCATAAACATTATCCCAAAAGTAGGCTGGATATCAATATTGAATATTATCCTAAAAGTTTAAGAGCTGTAGTTAAGGTTAATGGAAATTACTGTAACATGTTCAGCAAGTACTTTGCATGGGAAAATGCAAGGAAATCATCTGTCCTGGAGTGGGGTGGAAAAGCAAACCCTGACAACTTGGAGAGTTAGAGGGTGCTTCCCATCATGGTGACAGATGGATGTCAGCCAAGCCAAGAAGGACAAGAGGACCAGCACAGGCAAAGGCAGAGGTGGGGCAGCAGCGACGCCGGACCCACCCCTGTTCTGCCGGCTTCTGCTGCCCCTGTGGCCTAGCATCCCCTGTCTGGCTCCAAACCCTCACAGGGCCTGGGTGAGGTTACCAACTGTTGAGGTCCGTTCTGAGCTTCTGCCCTATCCACTTGGCTGCTGTTCTTAATGTCTAAATAGCTTGTGGTCTGCACACTTTCTGGTTAACCAATGTTAACCAATGGGGCTATGGGCCGAGGTGGGGCCATTTAGGCCACTGATGACCTGCCACATGAACCTGAGTGGCCCTTAGTGATTTTAAGATCTTCAGTCCCAAGAGTAAAACTCTGACACCGGCCAGCTATCAGCCTTGCTTCTTTTGTGGACAATGCTTCCTTTGGAGGTAGTTGGTGACGATGACAGTGATGACGGTGTCATCAACAATAACAAAAGCAACAGCAGCTGACATTGGCTGAGCACTTATCCTGTGCCTGGCACTGTGCTCCTGTGCAAGGATGCGGTCCTCCTACCAGGCTGTAAAGCAGGTGGGTGCAACCACACTGGCTTCAGTCACTCGCCTACTGTCACCCAGCCAGGAGGTGGCAGCTCTGGGATTTAAGCCTCGGCGGCCTCCAGGGCAGCAGCAGTGTGCAGAACCAGGACAGAGTAACGCAAGCTCATGTGCTGACACATGTGCCCCAAGTTAGGCACTGGGGATTCCCAACTGATGGGGAAAAAGCTCCTGCTCTTGAGGGGTCCCAGCCCAGAGAAAGAGCAGGCAGCACTGAAGTGCCAGGACGGAAACTCAGTGGGGATGGCAGAGAGAAGAGATGCTGCCACCCCTGGGCTCTCTCTCCTCTGCACTTTCACGGCTTCTTGCCTCTCTCTGCCCATCTAGACGCCCACGGCCTGCAGCCCTAAGCCCTCAGGTCCTGCCTCAGGAGGCTTCAGCACTTCTCTTGTGAGCTGAGCCCTGCAGTCCTCTCACAGACCTCCTTCACGGTACCACTCACCACTGTGGTGACAGGTATCCATGGGCACACTGTCTGTTTAAAGTCTGTTTTCTACATGGCATCGGGCATCGTATTGGGGCAGTGACAGGCCACCTGTGCAGACCCAGCAGGCAGTCCAGTACCAGGACATGACAGTTGGCCTCCAATAACTGTCAGATGAAATAAATGCTGCTATTTTGGGGCAGTGACAGGCCACCTGTGCAGACCCAGCAGGCAGTCCAGTACCAGGACATGACAGGTGGCCTCCAATAACTGTCAGATGAAATAAATGCTGCTATGAAGGCCCTTCCTGGGGTGGAGGGTGGACGGGTGCAGAGTAAGGCCAATGTATTGACAAGTGGCTGGCACTGCAGGTGAGTAGTCCTGGAGCCTTGGGCAGTGGTGGAGGGGGACCAGCAGGGACAGGCTGAGGCTATACAGTGACAGGCTGGGAGTGCTATGGTTTGGGCAGGAAATGAGGGACCCTTCAGGTCTCTGGTCAGTGTCCTGACCAGCAGGATGCAGTCAGGGTGACCTGTGCAGACACAGACTTGGGAAGGGACAATGGGACAGAGGCCCAGGAGGAAGGAGGAGGAGCAGGCCATGCAGTCCTGGCCAGCTCTTCTCTGCTCCACCCACCGTGGCTGCCCACTGATGCCAGCTCACAGAGGCAGAACTTGGCAGCAGCTAAGGCACCTCCGTTACTGAACCAAGTACATGAGAGTGACTTTAGTTCCAGAAAACCACAAGGAGAAGGCAAGTCCTAAGCCAGCTCTGCTAGTGCACCTGGAATCCTGCTCTGCAAGCACAGCACCCTCTCCCCCAGTGCCTCCTGCTAGCCTCTCTCCTCCGTCTGGCTGACTTCCACCAGCCTCCTTCTTCTGTCCAGCTCACTCCCACCAGCCTCCCTCTGTCCAGCTCACTCCCACTAGCTTCTCTCCTCTGCCTGGTTGACTCCCACCACTCTCAGTCTTGGCTGAAGATCCACTGCCTCTGGGAAGCCTTCCAAGATTGCCTGGCACTCCCAGGGCCTCTTGTGCCTAGTATGTCATCATTCCCGTTGCCACCACCCCAACTGCTGCCCCCACTGATGCTGATGTCAGCACCAGGCAGTGTTCTAACAAGCTCACATGTATCCTCACAAAAACCCTAAGATGTAGGTCCTGCTATGTTGTACACTGTACAGGTAACCATACTGGAGCCCAGAGGGTCTGGGTGAATGGCCCAAAGTCACTCAGCTCAGCAGTGGTGGAACTCGGGCACGAGCCCAGGTAGTCAACTCCAGACCCTGCCACTGGAAGCGCTGGGCCAATCCTTCGCTAGCCTTATACAAGGCAAGTGGCTGCTGCCTTGCTTGTCCCACAAGGACCCCCTACAGGGGATGGTCACTCTGACTCATCGTGTGCCTGCCACCCAGAATGGGATCTGGTACACTGCTGGTACCAAAAATGATGTAATAAATCAAATGACCTACTCTCCCAATGCAGCAGTTACAAAAGCAGGTTTTGGAGTCAGACTTTCTGGGTTAAAATCCTACATAGCAGCTACGTGAGCCTGGGCAAAGGTCACCTCTCCAAGTTTCCTTAAATGGAAAGTGTACCTACCTCAATGAGCATCTTTGAAATTATACTGAGATAATCCATTTGAAACAATTCCCATGGCATCTTAAAAAATAGAAACTGTTTGGGCCAGCCGGTGGCTCACTTGGGAGAGTGCGGTGCTGATAATACCAAGGCCACGGGTTCGGATCCCATATAGGGATGGCCGGTTAGCTCACTGGGTGAGCGTGGTGCTGACAACACCAAGTCAAGGGTTAAGATCCCCTTACCGGTCATCTTTTGAAAAAAAAAAAAAAATAGAAACTGTTCAATAAAAATTAGCAATTAAAACTACTACTGTTAATATTTTCTCATCAATGAAATGGAAATGAGTTTCCCAATTTCATTTGGATTATGATGACAATAAAATTAAGAGATAAGATGCGTGCTGCAGCCAGCCTGACACCTGATGTGAAGAAGGGACTCAAAGGAGCAGCAAAATGAGTTTGCTTTGCCCCGACACCCTAAGGCCATAGGCCAGGCAGCACACTATCTATAAAAGGCATCCGTCAGTGGTGTGGGCTCTGCGGGCCAGGCCTTTGCTGCAGCTGCCTGGCGTGGCCACTGCAGGGCTCTCCTTATAAAAACAGGCAGCAGACTATGGTCTGCCAACTCCTTCTATGCGCTGAGGCCCTAGAATAGAAACACCGACATGCACCTGGGGCAGCCAGACACACCTCGGCCCAGTCAGCAGGGCCAGAGATGTGCTGTCAAACACTGCAGGTGCTGCCCACACCCCAGCGCCAGCAGCAGAGCTGGTTGTATCTGCAGAGCAGGTCCACTCCAGGGCAGGCCTGCAGGATGGACATTCGCTGGGCAGTCACTTTCTGAGCACCTACTATGTTCTGGGCACATGGGATGGAATAAGACACTGTCCCAACAGTTGAGGGGACAGCAGCACAGCTGAGGAGACGGCCACAAAAACTGAACATGGCATAACATTCACATTCAGTCTTCTCATCTGCAACCTGGACACAAGAATAACACCCACGTCACGAAAAGCAGAAAGAGAAAAATGCATGGGGAGCCCCTGGTTGGGCGCTGCTGTGATTATTATTACAATCCGTCTCCTAGGAGGCAGGAGGAGAGGGGCAATCCACTGGAGATGACTTTCAGAAGCTTAAAGGCAAAAGCTTTGAGCAAAGTCTGTTTGGGGTAGAACGCATAACACAGGCCAACGTGAGTCATGTTATATCGCAAATAAAAATCGGCCCATGAATATACATAATCCCGCAGGTAATTCTCCCAATCTCAGAATGGTAATGGAGCCACTCTTGCTCACTGAGGCATGAATATTTACCGTCCTCTGGCTTTACTGCTCTCGATCTGGGTTCAATTTTGCAAATTAAAATGAGAGCCGTGTGGACAGAGAGATTACAGGAGATCCTCTGAAGCCGGCTGTCCCCGGTGAGGCAGCCGGGAAGGGTAAGCTGGCTCCTGCCCGCTGGTCTGGTACTTCTGCCTTGAGGGTCAGAAGCCACTGAAAATGGGATGAGGGGTCGGAGGGGGTTCAAGACCTTAGAAAACACACAATAGGAATATGAATGGAATTTTAACATAAAAATAGGCTCCAGGTGGGAAAGGTGTAAAAATCCCCAAGGATTCTCTTTCTAATGGTTGAGGAAAGTTTCTCAGTGGTCAAAAGAGTGGGAACTTCACACCCAGACAGGCCTAGGTTCAGAGGCTGTCTTGGAACTTGAACCCTAGGCCTGTCATTTAACTTTCTGGGCCTCAGCTTCTTCATCTGTAAAATAGGAGTAAATACTGCCTTCCTCCTGTGGTTGACATGAGACTCAAGGAGGTGCTACATGTGCAAGTGCCTGGCACAGAGGAGTCACTTGGTGGTGGCAATGAGTTGGCTGTCTCTCACCTACATATTTAGCATCAGCTACCTTCCGGTACATGCACCACTGGGGAAGGAGGATGGAATATGGTCTGTGACCCCACTGGCAAGGACCAGAATAACCTGTCAGGCGTAGCGATGCTGGCCAAGGGGTGACACTGACATGTAGAAAGGGAGCGGCTCTCAACCAGGGCCACCTGGGACTGTACCCAGCAGTCTGGCTGGAGTTACTCAATGCCTGGGAAAAGGCCAAGGAAGAGCTCAGCATCTCTAACTGGGTCTAAACTGGTAGAAACAGAGAGAACCAAGCATCCTGTCCCTCCTACTGTCCTGGGTGGGAGAGCGAGGGGAGAGTGTCGAGTGGCAGAGCAGGAGGGAGGGGTGGGGTGTTCTGAACAGGGAGCAGATGAGGCTGCTGCCTCCAGCAGAACCAGGACATCTGTCTGTCTACCACGAAACCTGCTCCCTGGAAACCAAAAGCCAGAGATGGAGAGAGTCACTTAATCTGCCTCAGCTGAAAAACCAATTGGTACAAAGTCTGTGGGGAATTTGGTCCAACAAACCTTTGCAAAGGGGCTGACTGGTTCACTCAGGTGGTCAGAGCATGATGTTACACATAACACCAAGGTCAAGGGCTTGGACCACCGTACTGGCCAGCCACCAAGAACATAAATAAATATATAAATAAATAAAAACTTTTGAAAGGATAGCACATGCCACTTGTGGAGGCACCAGCGGGGCTCTTGCTAGCATCCCCTTGACTCACAGCAGCCATGGGGGAGGAGTCCACACAGCCTCACATGGTCACACAGCCAGCAAGGGCTGGGCTGGGCATGCCCAGCTCTCCCTGCCACGCCAGGAAGCCTCCTGTCCCCAATGCCTGTTGTATGCCCTGCCTTATGCCGTGTCTAAGGAGACAAAGAAGGATCGGACATAACGCTACCCCATGCCTGCCCGGAGATTCCAACCACCTAACAACTAGCTCCTGTGCACCACGCGACAAGGGCTGTCCTGGGTGACAAGGAGGGCGGTGGGGCTTTGAGAAAGGAACCACAGTTACCACTCAGCAGGGAACTTGGAGGAAACCTCTGAGAGGAGGGCATATGTGTGCTGGGCTTGGGGATGGAGAGGGCAGCTCAGGCAGCAGGCAGAAGAGGGGCAAAGGCCCAGAGGCCTGGGGAGGACATGCACTGGTGCGGAGGATGGCGACAGCAGGTGTGCAAGCACAAATGGCAGCACCAAGCCCCAGATATCAGGCCGAGGAGCTGGAGCTCTCTCTGGCCGGCAGGAGAGCCCATGAGGTGTCAAGCAGGGTGAGGTGTGATGAAGTGTGGAAGTCAGGGACACCCCAGCAGTAGCCCATGTGGGGAAGGGCTAGTGGGAGGACACTGACAGGGCAGGTGGACAGCGTGCCCCCAGCGGGACTGTGCTGCTCACCGAGTCCGTCTGCAGAGCTGCCAGGCCAGTGCCGAGTCAGTCAAAGACTGGAACAACAACAGTCTCATTCGTGGCTCTGCTGTGTGGTGGAGAAGGAGCAAGGGTCACAAGTCTGGGGTTGCAACCACACTTGGGCACACAGTGTGTTGGGGAGAAGTAAACACACTGTTTCTCTGGGCCTAGCAACAGCCAGCCATGAATGACGGTCGCAGTGCCTGACCCTTGTCCCCAGGGCTGTGGACCACTATTTCCCTGGGCTCATGCTGTGCTAGTGAGGCTTGGTACCAGAGGGTTACTGGCTGCACTTGGAAAACCCTAGCCCCCAGCCTGGCGAAATGTCTTCTATTTTTCTTTCTGATTTCCTTAAGTCTCCCAGATGTGTTCTTGCACATCAAAAGACAGCAACTTATAAAGTTAAACTAAATCAAGGGCTTTTGTTCTGAGGCATCATTGCTGAACTAATTATTCCTGTATGTTGTTTAATGAAATAGTGGTGTCATATATTAAACCAGTTAACAGGATAAGCACATGAGTTACAAGGAAGGTCGGAGCTGGGATTATAAATTTAATGTTTTCTTTAGAAGAGATGAAAGAAACCACTCAACTCCCCACTGTTCAATGTCATGGGAGGGGAAGATGATGGCACTGGGCAGCGCTGAGGGAGGGCTGTGCCCCGGTTGGCCGAGGCTGGCGGCACAGAGCTGGGTGGTAGGCCCAGCCTGCTGGCTCATCACCCCAGCTCTCTGCGCCAGAGCTCCAAGGCCAAGTGACAGCCCTCCAGAAAGTCAGCAAGAGCCCTAGGCCACGCTACACACACAGAGATGCTGTGCAGCATGCTTTCCCACAGGCAGAAGCACTGGAAACAACGTGCACGTCAATCCCGAGGGGAAGGAGCTCCTTTCTGCGGTCTAGAATCTGGCCATGAGAGAGGGGAGCGAGGCGAAGGCAGCGATACGTGAGGATTCCACTGCATGCCAAGTGAAAACACTACTACCATGACAAGCAGTGCACATAAGAGAAGCCTGTTTTGTGGTTTTATTCCTAAGTATGTGCACGAGAGTGTGTGTGTTTTGCATTTATGTGCATTAAAAAGTCTGAAAAAAATATGTAGCATGTTCTTAACATTGGTTCTCTCTGGAGAGTAAAATTTTAGGAAACTTCAACTTTTAACTTTCACAACAAGTACACATTTCTATAATAATTGAATAAAGCAATGAATAAATGTACTCTTTGAAAGATAAATCCACAAACAAGCAGCAATACTCCCATGCCAGAGACTAGAATTACGAGGATGATCAAAAAGGACTTGACCTTTCCTGGCAATGCATGAAGTATAACAATAAAAATGTATTTCACGTATTACTTGCATAATTAAAATTAATTTAAAAATTTTAATAAAGAAAACATTTAGCATAAAAATACTATGCAACCAATAAAACAGCAATTAGCTAAGACCATTCAAAGATATGAGGACATACAAAAGAGTGCTAAAATACATCAGAAAAGAGAGATGACACCTAATGAAAATTAAATATAGTCATCTCCACTGTGCAAACATATACGTCACAGGAAAACAAATTAAAGGAAATTCATGTAGAAGTGATTACTAGAATTATGGTAAGTATTTTTCCTTATACTTTCCTATATTTTCCTGACTAGTTAGGTATGCATTGCTTTTATAATCAGAAAAACAAAATGCCATCAACTAAGAAGAAGAAAAAATCCTGAAAAAGTGTGTCCAAGTCAAAGTCGACAATGGCAGGCCCCTGGCAGGAGAAGGCTGGGCCCCAAAGGGGCTGGGGAAGAGGCTGACTGGTTCAGGGTAATCCTGGCCAGGTGGGGTCTACAGGCCCCCAGCAAGTATGCAGGTTTCAAGAAATGGAACCTCACTCTCCATACCACTGACACTGTGCAGGTACCTCAGGCCAAGGAGGACGTCTGACAAATGAGTCATTGGCTATAACACAGACTGCCTCCCTCCCAACCCTCCCCAGAAGTCCAGGCCCTGACTCTGGATGTGCAAAGACAGAGGTTGCAGCAGCCTGAGCACGGCCCTTGTGCTCAGGCTCTTCCCCTCTGACTTATGAGCATGTGGCCCTGAGCAAGGGCCTCAACATCTTGGCACCCCATTTCCTTAATGAGAAAGGGGTGAAGACCCAGCACCCATGCTGCAGGCAAATGCAACTGCAGCTGCCATCTGTGCTCAGGCTCTTCCCCTCTGACTTATGAGCATGTGGCCCTGAGCAAGGGCCTCAACATCTTGGCACCCCATTTCCTGAATGAGAAAGGGGTGAAGACCCAGCACCCATGCTGCAGGCAAATGCAACTGCAGCTGCCATCTTACGGATCCTGCAAGTGGAGAGGCCTGGCCATCACTTCACTTTCTGTCGATGGTGACAGTGTTAACTGGTGCTTCGTTCTTTCAGAGCATGTACCACAAGCTTGGTCTCGTGCTGAGTGCTCTACATACATTAGCTCATCAGCCTCCACAGCCAGTGAGGTAGGGACTGTTATTATCCCCATTCTACAGATGAGAAGAATGAGACCCCGAAGAGATAAGTATCTTTCCCCAAGTCACACAGCTAGGAAGCGGTGTCATTGAGAAATCTGGGTTCATGACCCAGCCAGTGTGCACAATACTATGTTGCCTCTTTGATGTGACACTACACACAGAGGGATTTTGTGTGTGTAGGTGTACGGGAGAAAGTGCATGTGTGTGCACATGTGTGTAAGGGAGAGACCACCAGTCTTCCAAAGACACACTAGGGAGCAGCCCCTGAAGGGCAGGTGGTGTGAATGTTGATGGTTCCAGGTGACCCCCAACCCCTGCCTTCCCAGCCACAGGTGTGCCCTATGACAAAACTCTGCAGCTAAACATTTGTGCCCAGCTCTGCCCAGCTCTTCCAAATCCCACTGGAGCAGCAGTTCTCAACCTGCAGTGATTCCCCCATCCCCAGGGAAATCAAGTACTATCTAGATCTGGACACATTTTTGGTTGTCACATGGGGAATGACTGGGGGGCGGGGTTAGTGATATCTAGTGGGTACAGCCAGGGATGCTTCTAAACATCCTACAAAGCCCAGGACAGCTCTCACAACAAAGAATTATCAGGTCCAAAATGTCAACAGTATTGAGCATGAGAAATCCTACACTAGAGAGAAAAAGAGCAAGGTCCTTATTTGCTAAGCATTTTATGGATAACTCCCTAAAAACTGCTCCCAGGGACCCTGAGCCATAGAAATCTCAAGGCAGACAGGAAACATATGGTAGTTCTCATCAACACTCAGTTAATGTGTGCTGAACACCTACTTCATGCGAGAGAGGGAGAGAGAGAGAGGAGAGAGATATTGAGAGAGCGAGGGGGGGTGAGGGGGGAAGAGAGAGGAGGGGAGAGAGGGAGAGGGGAGAGAGAGAAGAGGGAGGGGGTGAGGGAGGAAAGAGAGGGGGGGAAGGGGGGAGGGAGAGAGAGAGAGAGAGAGAATGGAGTGTCCCTGTAGTAGACTGCCATGCGTGGTTTAAAAGAATGAGACATCTATGTGTACAGGTATGAAACAACCTAGAATCTAGACCTAAAGGGGACAAAGTGTGGCACACGGGGAAGGGCCTGGTGTGAGAAAGAGGGGGAGGTGCACACGGAGGCTCACATGTGCACAGACGAGCTGTGGGAGGCATCATCAGAGCAGCAGCAGTGGCTGCCTGGGAGGGAGGGACTGGGCCCCCTTGAGGAGGAGGGTGTCAGGGAGACTTACTCTAATCACTGCATAAACTGTGGCATCTTTTTTTTTTTTTTTTAAAGATGACCAGTAAGGGGATCTTAACCTTTGACTTGGTGGTGTCAGCACCATGCTCTCCTAAGTGAGCCAATCAGCCATCACTATATAGGGATCCAAACCCGTGGCCTTGGTGTTATCAGCACCACACTCTCCCAAGTGAGCCACGGGCAGACCCAACTGTGGCATCTTTTGCATTTCGAACCATTTACCGGTATTACCTTTAAAAATAAATAAACAAAGTTGCACAACATTGACACGTGTCCACGCCATGGACTTCCTCACACATCGTCTCACGTGAGCCTGGTGATGACTCTCTGCTGGGCTGACTGCGATGCCCAGGGTAAAAATGCTCCATTAAACACGGAGACTCTGAGGCTGACTTGGCCAAAGCCAAGTTAGCCAGACAGCGGTGAAGTTAGGTTTCCAAAGCAGACCTTCACACATGCAGGTCCTGGGTAGGGCCCACATGGATTCCGGGGGTGGGACACCTCTCTGCCAGAGCTGGCCTGCTGACAAGCTAGCCCAGAAGGTGAGAGGTACGTCTGGGCTCAGGATACAGCCTGGTCAATAACTGACTGCAATGCACCACCTCCAGCTCTAAAGTGTGTGGAACAGAAGACGCGAAACAATGTCACCTGGAAGCATGGTCGCAAGCCTGCTGCTGGGAGAACACATGCTTCGCTGCATGTCCACTCTGCCCAGCCCTTGGCTTTCACAAACGCTCACCCAGTAGACCACTGACCTCAAACTGCCCTGTTCCAAGTGGGAGATGACAGGAGACACCAATTTCCCTTTCAAGGAGAAGTGCACCAGCATCGGGCTGAGAGGACCAGGGTACAGCTTCTCCCAAGAGCTGGCAGGAACAGGAAACAATAATTTTTATCTAGATTCTACATGTGCTAGGTGCTTACTGTGGCAATCCTCACAACAATGCTGTGACATGGAATGATTTATAGATGAGCTGCTTGTCCTGACTAACCTCACACAGCCAAGAGATGGCAGCCCTGAGATCAACGAAGGGCCACATGAGTCCAAAG
>NW_007728683.1:318683-320024 GCF_000696425.1 Galeopterus variegatus | reverse complement strand
AGGATACAGCCTGGTCAATAACTGACTGCAATGCACCACCTCCAGCTCTAAAGTGTGTGGAGCAGAAGACGCGAAACAATGTCACCTGGAAGCATGGTCGCAAGCCTGCTGCTGGGAGAACACACGCTTCGCTGCATGTCCACTCTGCCCAGCCCTTGGCTTTCACAAACACTCACCCAGTAGACCACTGACCTCAAACTGCCCTGTTCCAAGTGGGAGATGACAGGAGACACCAATTTCCCTTTCAGGGAGAAATGCACCAGCATCGGGCTGAGAGGACCAGGGTACAGCTTCTCCCAAGAGCTGGCAGGAACAGGAAACAATAATTTTTATCCAGATTCTACATGTGCTAGGTGCTTACTGTGGCAATCCTCACAACAATGCTGTGACATGGAATGATTTATAGATGAGCTGCTTGTCCTGACCAACCTCACACAGCCAAGAGATGGCAGCCCTGAGATCAACGAAGGGCCACATGAGTCCAAAGCTAACGCTCACCCCAAACCAGCCCATCTCTCCAAAGAACTCTCTCTTTGCAGACAGGTTTAGAATTTTCTGCATGTGGCAATGTAGAAAATCTGTCTTCTGGGTATTACTTTACAAAAAGATACAGCTAAATGGTTAGGAGAGGAGAGAAGAAAAAATGGAAGGGCCTCCTCTTCACCCACAGCCTGGCCCAGCTGGTCCCTTTGCCATGTTGTCCAGTAGGATGAGGCCACACCAGCTACAGCTCTCTTGTCTACACCCTGATAAGCAGGTCAGGACACAAGGCCTGCCACAAGGATGGTGGCCCACCCATCTCTCAACTGTTTCTCATTAGTTAGAACATTCCACTTTTCAACAACCAAGGACGTCTCTGTCCTGCCTTGGAAGGCGAGGGTGGACCCTCTCCTGAACACTGGTATTCTGAACACTGGTGGGTGCTCACATCAAACAAAGGCTCCCCTATCCCAGTGCAGTCTGGTGACACACAGGCAGGATCCCTCTTCTGCATTCTCTGTGTGTGGAAGTGGCCAGTAGATGGACAGGGCCAAAAAGCGAGAGAATAGGGAGCTGGCCCAGGTCCAGGCACTCAGGGGGCAGCTGGGAGGGCCCTGCCTGTTGGAAGGCCAGCGCTGCCCACTGTCGATGTGGGACTGAGAGAAGCATTGGAACAGAACCTACTTCGCAGGTGGCCTATAGTTAAGTCAGAAGGAAAGATACGTAACATGCTCAGCTCCTTATCTGCGTGTAGTAGGCCCCTTTCCTCTTTCTCAAGTTCTGTCCCACAATCTTCTTCTCACAGGTCTGAGGACCATAGCCAGTGCATCAGAGGTGGGAGTGAGATGAAACCTTTTTGCA